>NW_028258320.1:49910227-50061742 GCF_053883595.1 Heterocephalus glaber | reverse complement strand
AAAACACAAGGTATATATAAAAATTCAGGTCTGTGTATACTTGCTATAAATGAAGAATTGGATGTTGAAATTTAAAAGTTATGTAGGAGTACAAAGGACCTAGAAAAGTTAAAAACAAAAACAGTGTTGGAAGATGTTTAGTACCTAATTTTAAGACTTCTAAAGCTACAGTAATCAAGGCAGTGTTGTTGTAAGGAAAGAAATATAGATCATTTGACTAAAACAGAGAATCTAGAAATAGAACCACACATATATGGTCCACTGAGTTTTGAAAGATTATTTAACATTAGCATTTTATAGAATATAAACTCAATTCAAGAGCCAAGGAAAAGACAGTGTTTTCAGCAAATGGCACTAGAACACCTGGTATTCGTATATAAAAAATTAACCTCAACTCTTTTTTTCCATACATGAAAATAACTTGAAGGGATCTATGAACCTAAATAAGAAAGCCTAAAAGTATAAAACTTTAAGAAGAAATTATAAGGGAAAATATTTATGAATTCAGGGTAGCCAAGAACTACCTAGGATACAAAAAACATGATGTATAAAAGAAAAAAATTGATAAATGAGATTCCATCAAAATTTAGAACTTTAAATGACATCATTAAAATGAAAAGTAGTCCTTAAACAGACCATATTTACAATGCATATAACCTATGACCAGAATATATAAAGAATTCTTACAGCTCATTAATAGACAACCCAATTAAAATGTAGATATAAGAAGATGATAAACAGCCAGTATAGCACAAGGAATGGTGTGCATCTCTAGAAGCAGAAAAATACTAATCAGTACAATAAGATTGAATTATACACTCATTAGGGAGATGAAGTTAAAAGTTTTAAAAGCCTTGTCATGACTTTTTCTTTTTGTTGGATTCTCCCCCTTTGCATTTAATTTGTCTCGCCCAATGGATTCATTCTCCTGGGTTTCCTGGGGTTGTGATCCTCATTGTCTTTTCCTAGGGTATTGTCTAAAATTTTTGGAGTGCGGGTCTGGTATTCATGAAGTTCCTGAGGTGCTCTTTATCATGAAAGTATCTTATTTCTCCATCAATTTTGAAAGATAGTTTTGCAGGGTACATCAATCTGGGTTGGAGGCTGTTTTCCTTTAGGGCTTGAAATACATCACTCCAAGCTCTTCTTGCCTTGAGGGTTTGCATTGAGAAGTCTGCTGTGATTCTGATGGGCTTTCCTTTGTATGTGATTTGTTTCTTTTCTCTAACTGCTTGTAGAATTTTATTCTTCTGTTGGATTTCTGGAATCCTAACTATTATATGCCTATGTGTAGATTTTTTTTGATCAAGGCTAGCTGGAGTCCTATATGCCTCACTTATCTGTATGTCAAGTTCTTGTCCCCTCCTTGGGAAGTTTTCTGCCATCACTTCTGTGAACACTTTTTTTATGTCATCTGCACTCTCTCCTGTTTCTTCATTGACTCCAATCAGTCTTATGTTATTCTTCTTTGCATTGTCCAGCAGCTGCTGGATTGATTTCTCGTGTTCCCTTACAATTTTAAAGCAATTTTTCTTTTCCTGGTCACTAATTGCAATCTTATCTTCTATATGTGAAATTCTATCCTCACATTGGTTCATTCTGCTGCACAGACTTTCAATGGAGTTTTTAATCTCCTGGAAATCTGTTTGTATCTGTTTTATGGATTCCATTTGTTTCCTATGTTGGGATTCCATCATGTTCCTCAGATCCTCTATTTTTTTATCTGATTCCTCTCTAGATTTATTAATCATGTCTTACCCCATGAGCAAAATCTTTGCTGTTATCTGAATAATTATTTCTGATTTCATTTTTCCCAGATCCTCTTTTGTTGCCAGTTCAGAGAGTCCAGGTGGTTGAGTATCAGAATGTTCCATCTCGTTTCCCTTTCCAGTTTCTGTAGGTGATCTGGAAGTCTGTTTTTGAGGCTTGTTTATGTGTCTTCTCATTTCCACGGGTGCTTCTGGTGCCCACGTGGCTCACCTTCTCTACCCTAGGAGCTTGGGATGGCAGCAGGGGAGTTTCCTTCCAGGTGCTGGGACTGGCTGAGCTTCTCTGCCCTAGGAGCATGGGATGGAGGCAGGGAGCTTCCTGTTGTTGTTATTGATAAAACCTTTAGTTTTCCTTTTTTGTTTAACTACTTTCTTTGCTTGATGTATTCATTCCATCTGATTTTTTTTGGCTCTGTTGTCTTAAGCCTAGTATATTTTTGAGTATTTTTTGGAGTGCTGCTTTTGTATTCTGTGTCTCTTAAAATATTTTTTGTTGTGCAGTGTTCCTATTTGCCCATTAGTTTTGCAAGATATATTTTGATATATTCACAAGATATATTTTGCAGGATAAATTAGTCTGGGGTGAAAATTGTTTGCTTTTAGGGCTTGAAATACTTTGCTTCAAACTCTCCTGGCCTTTATAGTTTATACTGAGATGTCTACTGTAATCCTGAGAGATTTACATTTATACATGATGTTTTGCTTTTCTTTGCTTTTAAGCTTCTGTATTTTTGTTAAGAGACCTGAGATTTTGATTAAGATGTATCGTGGGGCACTTCTTTTTTGTCCTAGTTAATTGGTGTTCTGTAAACTTTGATTACCTCTATTGACTTTGAGGACCCCGCCCTGTCTGACTTCCTACAATATTTATACCTAATTTAGTTGTCTATATCATTCTCCCCTAAATTCAGTTAGGGGAGAAGGGATGTAGTTTCTATCTAACTGCTTCAAGCTGAGAAGGGCTGATGTAAGGGAGACCACAGTTAGGGACCCTCTTCAGAGAACTAATGTAATGGGCCTCAGATAGAAGTCATGTTGTAGGTTAGCAATTATGAACTTTCTTTACAAGGTCAATCTGGTGGATCCTGGTAAAGGAGTCTAGCACATTTGTCATTGGTTCCATCATCTGCATGATCACTTGGAGTGTGGCAGCCTCTAGGCAAGAGTAAAAAAATTTCCCAAGAAATTAGAGCATGTATAATCAAAGCATGAGCACTAGAATGGAAAGGCGGGTTGCGGGAAAGAGCTATGTTTAGGAACTATTCTTTTTTTAATTTTTTTCTCTCTTTTTTCACTTTATTAAATTCTTTTATTGGTACATTGTAGGTATACAACACAATTACATTTCTCATTGGGAATTGTACCTTTACATAATGCATTTTGGTTCTTTTTTTTTCCCCATTCCTAGCCCTCCCTTCACCCTAGAAACTATTCTTAAGGGTGATTATCTGTATCTTGAAATCTTTCTTCATACTTAGAAAGTTTTTATTATGATTTCTGTAAATAGATTTTTATTCCATATGTGCTGTCTTCTAATTTCACTCTAACTCCAGTTAGCCTTAGGTTAGTCTTCTTAGCATCATCTAGTAGCTTTTGGGTGAAATTTTCCTTGTTCTCTCATCTTTCTTAAAGCTTCTCTGAGTACTTTGTAGTGATTTACCTTTTTGTTCTCAATTTCAGAAACCCTGTATTCACATTGGTCATTTCTGCAATGTATGAATTCTATACAATTTTTTTTATGTTTGGTATTTCTGCCTGGCACCTTTTTATGGAGTCTATATCTTTGTCACTCATGTTTTGAACCATTTTGGTCAGCTCTTCTAATTTTTATGTTTATTCCATATTCATATTGGTCAGTTTGTACGTTAGTTCCATCATCTTTTGGGTCATATCCTCTTTGAACTAATCAAGGCATGCAGTGGCCACTGAGGCCTAGGTCGAAGTTGGCGCCACCACAATTGCCACAGCCCTAAGCCTGCTCACTGCCTTGGCAGCACACTGCTCTCCTAAGATGGCCACAGCTGCCAGTGCCATGGCAGCTGCAGAGTCAGCTAAAGCTAAGAAGATTGCCAACCTGCAGGTCATCAACCTCAAGTCTGAGCTGAAGCAGCAAAATGTGGACATCAACAGAGTCAAGACAGTGCTGGTCTTCTGATTGAAGCAGGCTATTGAAGAGGAAGGAGGTGATCCAAATAATATTGAATTAACTGTTTCAACTGATACTCCAAACAAGAAACCAAGCATAGGCAAAAATGAAAAACAAGAAGCAAGCTGGGTGTGGTGGCACATGCCTGTAATCCCAGTGCTTGGGAGGCTAAGAGGAGGATCACTCAGTGAAGGATCACAGCAAGTTTCAGGCCAGCCTGGACTATGTAGTCTCAAAAAACCAAAAAACAAAAAGGGCCAGGGGTGTAGCTCAGTGGCACTGTGCCTGCCTGGCAAGTGTAAAGTCCTGAGTTCAATCCCTGGTACTGCAAATAAATAAATAAATAACCCAAGAAGCAAACAAGTTGAGTAAAGATGCTTCTGTGGAAGATGATGCTTTTGTCAAGGACTGAATTGGAGAAGCAAGAGGCACATAAACAAGACGAAAGTAACAAAATGAAGGATTCTGAAGAATTTGGTGAAAATGAAGAAGAAAAATGTGCATTCCAAGGAGTTACTTTCTGCTGAAGAGAATGAGAGAGCTCATGAATTAATAAAAGTAGAAGCAATAAAAAATGTAGAGAAAGAGGACATTGAAGCTCAAGAAGGTGAAAATACCTTTCTAACAACCCAAGATGGTGAAGAAAGGCCAGAGATTTAGCTCAGTGGCACCAGCACCTGCCTGGCAAGTGCGAAGTCCTGAGTTTGATCCCTGGTTCTGAGAAGAAAAACAAAATGGCGAGGAAGAGGAAAATGAGAAAGATAAAGCAGATTCTGGTGATGATGTTACCTCCTGGCTGGCTTTGCCAAAATGTTGTAGGGTAGTTCCTTTAAAAAATGGCTTGCCAATCAAAGTATTCTAGGTTCTTCTTGTCTGAAACAAAGAATTGGACAAGCCAAGCCAAAAATGGTACCAAAAGTTTATTTCAAATGTGAGGGGTAAGGGATAAAGAAAGAATAAAAGCAAAAATAAAAGTAAACCTGTGTCTAGGAGATGCAGGGTGCACTATCCAGAAGTCATGATAGCAGGCTTCTTGTGGCATTTGGTCTCCTTTATGTCATCCACATCTCATGGAAGCTTGCAGAAAGTTCTATATATGGGGTCTGGCTCTGTCCTTGGATCTTGAAACTGACAGGTCCTGCCCACTTCTCCAGCCAGCTTTGCCACACCCTACTTCCTATATCAAAGATACACAAGTATCTAAAATTCTTTCTTCAGAAATAGAACCTAGCTGAGCTGATCACATAGCTTATGAAGAGATAGAAGCTAATGGGACTGTGAAAGTTGAGGATGATAAGATCTCGGTCACAATGCAGGCTGAAGATGCCATCAGTCTGGATTTTGATGGTGATGACCTCCTAGAAACAGGTAAAAATATAAAAATTACAGATTTTGAAGCAAGTAAGCCAAAAGATGAGCAAGACGCCATTGCACAGAGCCCAGAGAAGGAAACCAAGGAGTATGAAATGAATGTGAACCATAAAGATGGTGAGAAGGAAGACTGCATGAAGGGTGAGCCTGTCAAGAAGAAAGCCAGAGAAAGTTCTAAGAAAGCAGAATCTGGAGACAAAGAAAGGGATATTTTGAAGAAAGGGCCCTCATCTACTGGGGCCTCTAAACAAAGCTCTTCAAAGGAATCTAAAGTCAAGACTAAATCATTATCTAAAAATGACAAAGAAAGTATAAGTAGTACAAGTGGTAGCAGTGGAAGCTCAACTAAAAATATCTGGATTAGTGGATTTTCTTCTAATACCAATGTTCCAGAAATCTTGGAAAGAAATACACAGAGACACAGCAGTCGGGTAAAATAATAAAATTTCTACTTGCTGCAAGTGGGCAGGACCACCAGAAACCAGTCTCGTTAATGTCCCGTGCACCCCTTTGTTCAGCGTTTCCTTTTTTATATCCTTTTTAGCCATTATCTCATCCCTAGTGGTCTTTGATGTGTAAATACAATTCCAGTTCCTATTTACAAGTCACAGACACAAGATAGGCACATATACATTATAAATTCACCCAGCCATTGCAACTTTGTTAGGTTAATGAAGTTACTGGTTAAAGAGTCAGATTACCATCACCTTAAACAACAAGAGATACAGGAAAAACAAATCTTAAAGGAACACATTACTTATTTTGCTTCTACAACTACCTTAATATTCAATCTACTAAGTTATCCAAAACCTTTCCCTATCACCAAAGCTGCTGATTTGAAGAACCTCTTTGGCAAATATGGAAAGATTCTAAGTGCAAATGTAGTTACAAATGCTCAAAGTCCTCGGACAAAATGTTATGCTATTGTAACTATATCTTCAACCACAGAGGTGTCCAGATGTATCACACATCTTCATGGCACTGAGTTGCAAGGACAGCTGATTTCTGTTGAAAAAGTAAATGATGGTCTTTCTAAAAAAGAAAAGAAAAAAAATGATGAAAAGAGTAGTTCAAGAAGTTCTGGAGATTAAAAAAATATATGAGTGATAGAAGTAGCAAGACACAGCCTCTGTCAAAAAAGAAGAGAAAAAGTCATCTGAAAAATCTGAAGAAAAATAAAAGCAAGGATAATAAGAAAATGGAAGGTGAAGATGAGAAGAATGATAATAGAACAAGTGGCCAAACCTCAGAATTGATTTTTAAAAAGTGAAAAAAGTAATGAATAAGTTCAAGACTCCAGGCTATATGGCAATATTAGAGCAAACTAAGGGAGAACATTGCAGGCCATCAAGAAGAGGAAGAGATGAGAAAATTCAGGGAAGAAGCAAAGAAAAGGAAACAACTAGCCTAGATTTTTAAAAAAGGGACAAGGACTACAGAAAGAGAGATGTTGTCTTTTGAAAAGATGAAGGAACAAAGATTGAGAGAACATTTAGTTTACTTTGAAAGGCTGCAATGAGCAATAGAAACTCCAAGACAGAGCTTGCAGAAAGAGAGCATTGAAAGTGAGAACGAATTAGAATAAGGCATGAACAGAATGCTTACAGAGAGAGAAAGAGCACTCACCTAGAAATTGAAACCCAAAAACTAGAGAGAGGATGAAATGCAAATGCTTGGAAAAGGAACACATTCCTAATGAACAGCAACAGTGTAAGGAAGCTGAAAGGATTGCTCGAGAATCAGGAACTCAGAAGGCAGCAACAACAACTTTGTTATGGACAAGAAAAAAGGAATTCTTTGAGACACCCACATGATATAGATCATAAGTGAGATGATCCTTACCGAAATGAAAATAAAAAGTTACCTCTAGTTACAGATGCCCAATTCAGCCACGGTTCTGACTACTCTCGACAGATTTAATGACTTTGATCACCAGGAGAAGGGCAGGTTTCTTGACAGTTCAGTGTATAGTCATCCTCTTTTATTTTTATTTTTATTTTTGGTACCGGGGATTGAACTCTGGACCTTGCGCTTGCGAGGCAGGCACCGGAACCACTGAGCTAAATCCCTGGCCCAGTCATCCTCTTTTGAAAGGCGGGAAGGCTTCACTGGTCAAAGTTAAGGGAAGAAAGCACAGTTGACTGCATGAAGAGAAGATACCAGCTTTGAGAGATACCCCCAAAATTTCAATAATTCCAAAAGAAATGAGCCTGCTTCATCAAGAAATGAACTTAGAGAAACAGGCAGAAGAGATGTGCCAGGGGAACGAGACGAGAGGAGAACAGTAATCATGCACAAAAATCCTGATAAGGCTCACCTGGGACATCCTTGAGAGGCAGGGTCCAGACCTTCTACACCAACCTCCTGGAAAAGTGAAGGGAGCCTGTCTGATGACAAGCAGGAAGCAAGAGCTGAAAGGCCAAAGTGCTCTTGGAGAGACCTATCAGGACAGGAGGTGCTCCCCCTGGGAGTCACAGTAATGCTTCAGGACATGGCAGCAGAGAGGGCAGCATAGGCATCATCTCAGATGGGGGAAGTGAAGCCCAGCACTACCCTGAAGAACAACATGTGGTTGATCACCATAGACAGGACACAAGTGGAACAAGGAAAGGGTGGCATGGTCCACCTTCTCAAGGGCCTGACTACTATAATACAAGATGAATGGGTGAAGGCCAGGCAAACACAGACATGTTGACCCAGTACTCAAGTAATACATCTCCAAATTGTACAGATCGGGGCAGTTTCATGCCAAGAGGAAATGGGTCTGGAATTAAGCCATTGAAGGGTGGATCTCTGTGGCTTTTGTGAAAATCAATTCTCTGCCATGGTTTCAAGATAGTTTGTTGAAATCTCCTGTGAGCTTTACTTGACTACTTATGATAAAGGACCCTCTGACTTGCTTGAGACACATTTGAAAAGATGGGAATTGAAGCCATTTTAACATTGTATGAATATGAAGAGTACTTTGCAGCTGGGTGGTAGTAGTTAATTTGCAGCATTAGCACTGTGGTGTCAGGCTGTAGAATTTCTTCTTCTCACCAAACATTTTCAGCCTCCATTTTGAAGGCTGTCTAAGCTTAAACATCACTGTCTGCTGTGCCTGGCAAGCACAAGGTCCTAAGTTCAATCCCCTAGTACAAAAAAAAAAAAAAAAAAAAAAGTCTGCTGTCTAATTTTTAGAGAATTAGATTTTTTTTTTTTTTGCTTTTCTGAGTACTAGAGAGCCTACAGTATTTTTGCAGAAGGTAGTTACATTTTAAGTTCATTTGTGTAATGTAGTTTAAAAATGTAATCTTTAAAAAAAATAAACCTTCATATTGTGTAGTGGCTTAAAAAAAGGAATTCGTGAAGTTTCTTTAGCTCTTTTTTAATCATTTCATATAGCTCTGCTACCTGGTATTTGCTTTCTTCTCCATCAGTACCCCTTGGATCTGCTTTGGGAGAGTTACGAGACTTTAAGGGTCTTTTGTTACCTTGTTTTTTCATGTTCCTTTGTATATGTGTATATATATTGAGGAAGGTGAGGTCAAATAGAATGAGGAGAGTTTGTAGTTGATATGAGGATCTTTTCAGTAAGAATCTATTTTCCAGTGGTGTGTTCATGGCTATTTGTTCAGAGATAGTGTTCACCCCTTCAGATATTTGATTTAAATGGGTTGGACCCTATCATACTTGAGGCATAATTGCCAAGAACCACCACTGTCTAAACTCAGGGCCAAAGTGATCCACCCGGCCCTGCTGTCAATTGCTACCTGCAAAGATAGGCTATTTTAAATGCAAATATAATTGGATAACATTTGCCAAATACAATACCAACTTAGTAAACATTTTACTTTTCTTTATCATTGTAAAATATACACAACATAAAATTTACCATTTTAACCATGGTTAAAGTGTACCATTCAGGGGCATTAAGTACATTCACAGTGTTATATAACTATCATCATTATTCATTTCCAGAATTGTTCTAACGTCCCAAACAGAAATTTTGTACCTGTTAAACAGTAACTCCTTATTCTCTCCTCCTTCAACCACTAGTAACCTATTTTACTTTCTGTGTATGTTAATCTGACATTTGAAATTCCTCATACAAGTTGAATTACACAATATTTGTTCTTGGGGGGCGGTGCTTATTTCAATGAACATTGTGTCTTCAAGTTTCATCATATTGAAGCATGTTTTAAAATTTCATGCCTTCCTAAGATGAATAACATTCTTTTGTATGTATATACTACATTTTGTTTGTTCATCCATTGATGGACATGGAGATTTTTGACTGATGAAAATGATGTCAGAGGAAAACAAACAGCTCTCACAATTGTACTTTTCCAAATCAGATCTCAGAGCATATCATCTACTTTCTTTTAAACTTGTGAGTTAAACTATTTGAAGTTTTAAAAAGCTAGGAAAAATAAAATGCAACTTTTTATGTAATGAATTATCCAGACTGAGAAATACATGCAGTACAGATGCTTAGAAAATCAGCCACATAAAGTTGTAGATTTTCTGAGTAAGAGGTGGGAAATGGGAGCACTTCTTGATCTCAAGCTGTAGCAATGTAAACAAACCTATGTCATTTTTTTTCTAAGTCCAAAATTCAGACCACCCTTCATTGAGCAGAGTACACCTTTACACAAGCTTTGCTTTCCTGTAAGCAACTGCAATAGTTGCCAAATCCAGTCACTCAAATGGAGCTTCTGGGAGTCACTATTCTTGCTCTTATGGTTTCTGTCACTTGCCTGATTTTCCTTTTTGTGTGGACAAAAAGTCACAAAGGGGTAAGGCTCTCCCCTGGCCCAACTTTGCTTCCTGTCATTGGAAACATGCTACAACTGAACCTCAAGGATATTCCTGCATCTCTCTCCAAGGTAAGAGGCTTTGATCCTGAGGCTTTTTATCTGTTTCTCAGACCACTGTGGGCTGGCTGTCTCCAGATAGTCTTTCTTAGTTCTACTCACCACATAAGCACTTTGGGATGTTTATTTTTGTATTACCAAAAGTACACATAATCCTCTTCTTTTTTAAGACTGCATAGCTTTAGAGCAGGTAATGAGAGGTGTAGATATTGGTTGAATTCTACTGAATGAGAAAATTTTGAAATCAGAATATATTTTAATTGGAAGACTTCCAGTTTCTCCCACATGTAACACCAAGCAACTGAGGCAAGCTTAGGAAATGTAAAACTATGATAAATGTCCCATATATTATTCTTATTATTCTACACTAAATTATTTATGGGAGGCTTTGTGATCCTCCTTGTAAAGAGTGACCCCCACTCTCCTCGTCAACACCCTGCTCTAATTAATGAAGCTCCACTGTGCTACACTGGCTACATTCACACTTTTGGACCTACTCTTTGATGAAAAAATATTGCCTCCAGGAGTTCAGTGTGGAAAAATATTCTCTAGGATGAAATACAGGATGAGTACAGGAGAGTTCTCTGATTATAAGTTTTACCATTAAATAATTTATTTGATAAATATTTAACGAGGCCATGGTTCAGGAAAAAATATATTATAGACTCTGGGAATATTGCAGTAAACAAATGAGGACAAAAACCATGCCCTCGAAGAACAGGGTAGTCAGAGAAAAGCCAAAATAAATCAGTAATATATACATGTATTATATACTGTGTTGTACCTTAGTATTTATAAATGCTATGGGAAAAATAATGCAAGGAAAGGCAAAATAAGGACATTTTCTAAAAAGATTTTACTTTTAGAACATTTATTTTCACAGCAAAATTGAGCAGAAAATACAGAGAATTGTCATGTAACCTTTATCCCCATGTATGCATAGAACGTCTCACCAATGCATAGGACATCACATCAGAGTCAAGTATTTGTTAAAATCGACGAACCTACATTGATACATCATTGTCATCTAGATTCTATGCATTAGAGTACTTTCTTGATAGTATACATTCTATAGGCTTGGACAAGTGTATGATGATGTATATTCATCATTAAAATATCACAACCCTGAAAATCTCTTGTACTTTGCCCACTCATCTCTCCCTTTACTTCAACCATTGGCAACCACTGATCTTTTCTGTCACCATAGTTTTACCTTTCTCTGGAACGTCATATAGTCTGTAACTTTTTAAGACTGGCTTCTTTTACTTAATAAGCATTTAGGTTTCCTCTGTGTCTTTCATGACTTGGCAGATAATTTCTTTTTGGCATTGAATATTATTCCACTGTCTGTAGTAATTTATCCATTGACCTACTAAAGGACATCTTGGTTGCTTCCAAGCTTTGGCAACTATAGATAAAACCGCTATACACATCCATGTCCAGGTTTTTATGTGGACGTAAGTTATTAATTCTTTCAGGATACCAAGAAGTGCAATTGCTGGATTGTATGCTTAGAGTATGTTTAGTTTCATAAGAAACTGCCAAACTGTCTTCAAAAGTGATTATACCAGGGGCCCAGGGATTTAGCTCAGTGGCACTGCACTTACCTGGCAAGTGCAAGGTCCTGAGTTGGATTCTCAGTCCCCAAAAATAAAATAAAATAAAAATGACTGTACCATTTTTTGGATTCCTACCAAAAGTGAATGAAAGTTTCTGTTGTCCCACATCCTCACCAGAGTAACTGTTCTTATAGATACAAAGTTGTATTTTGTTGTTTTAAGTATCATTAATTCCCTAATGATACCTGAAGTACAGAACATTTTCATGTTTATTTCCCATCTATGTATTCGTTTTGGCAAGATGTCTGTTTAGGTGTTTGGGTCATTTTTTAATAAGGTTACTTAATGTCTCATTAAGTTTTAAGAGTTTTTATATATTTTGATGATAGTCCTTTATCAGATTTGTCTTTCACAAATACTTTCTCCCAGATCATGACTTGTCCTGTCATTCTCTTGAAAGTATTTATTTATTTATTTATTTATTTTTGACTTTTTGAGACAGAGTCTTTCTCTGTAGTTCAGGCTGGCCTTGAATTTACTGTGTAGCCCAGACTGGCCTCGAACTTTCAGCAATCCTCCTGCCGCAACCTCCTGAGAGCTGAGATTACAGTCACGTGCCACCATGCTCAGCTTAACAGTGTCTTTTGCACAGCAGAATTTTTGTTTTCTTTTGTTTTTTTCAGACAAGGTCTCTCTGTATAGTTCAGGCTGGCCTTGAACTCGCTACATGGCCCAGGCTGTCCTCAACTTTGTGATGATCATCCTGCCTCAGCCTCCCAAGTGCTGAGATTATAGGTGAGATTATAGGTTACACCTGGCTTAGAAATTTTTTAATTCAACTTTTTTTCTTTTTTCTTTTTGGAAAATCTTTATTTCAATGTAATATAAGTAGATATTAATAAAGAAAATATTTTTAAGACAGTGTTCTATAAAAAAGCAAAATTTCATAATAAATTAAAGACTAACAGTTAATACAGTGTGTACCATAATCTTGAAAATGTTAAGAGTACAAGTCATAAACAAAAAGATTCTTACAAAAAAGAAACAAGTAGATAATAGCATAAAACTTTCTTTTCAATGAACTAAGAAGACCTAGCTGTATAAATGAAACAAGTTAGCATTAATAGAAATATTTTTGAAACCACGGAGTACATAATTTGGGGAATTATTAGAACTTCTCCCCACTTCCTATTTCTCTATTTTCTTTTTTTTTTCATGTTTTCTTTAACATTTAATAGAAACCATGTACAATAAATTTTTACTGTATTTTACATATGATAGCCACGGCATAAATTTACATAGATTAGAAGGAAGATAGATTAAAGGTTATTTCCTCAGAGCATGAAAGTCAGAGTTCAGTTAGGGAAAAGAGTTCAGACTGCCAGATTAAGTGGATGTTAAAAAAAGCTAAAGCTAAAATGCAGGGCTTTGGGTTAGATAACCAGACACTGGGACCATCAATATTGCAAAGGTGCCATTCTTTTTTTTTTTTGGTACCAGGGATCAAACTCAGGACCTTATACTTGAGAGGCAGGCAGCGGCACCACTGAGCTAAATCCCTGGCCCCCAAAGGCGCCATTCTTAAACACAGGCCCTATCTAGTCATCTATGTGGATTCTTGCCCATGACTTAGAAAATACCATTCCAAAGATGTCTTTCCCATTAGGCAAAGTCTCAAACATTTGTTCAGTCCCAGAAGTGGGGATGATCTCTCCTCCTTACCCAGAATAGGAAAAAACCCACAACTTTTGGACACTACTGACCCAGTCTCCCCAATTTTAGTCCTTATTTGGACTTTCAGTTTCTCACATCAGAGAAACAATGTGGCACTCAGACATGTGTGTCCAATTTATTTCACTTAAGAGTATGGTCTCAAGGTGCATCCATTTAGCTAGAAATGCCTGAAGCTCATCCTTTTTTATTCCAGAGTAGTATTCCATGGTATACAAAACCACATCTTTATCCACTCCTCCATTGATGGGCATTAGGGCTGTTTCCAAGATTTAGCTATTACAAACTGTGCTGCTGTAAACATGGGTGTGCATATATCACTGTGGTATGATGCTTTTAATTCTTTCAGGAAGATACCAAGAAGGTGAATAGCTGGCTCAAATGGAACCTTTAGTTTTAATTTTTTGAGGAATCTCCACACTGATTTCCACAGTGGTTGCACCAGTTTACACTCCCACCAACAGTGGAGAAGGGTTCCTTTTTCCCCACAGTCCCACCAGGACTTGTTATTGGCTGATTTCTTTTTTTTTTCACTCAAAATAAACTTTTATTTCCTTAAAAAATTACAGTAAGCTTATCCAACTTGTGAGCATAATCAATTTATGGCCTATTCTCACTCTGGTTATAAAACCAGTACATTCTCTACTCTGCCATTAAGAAGGATAAGCTTGAGACATTTCTAGCTAACTGGATACACCTTGAGACCATACTCTCAAGTGAAATAAATCGTACACATGTATTTAATTTTTAAAAAACTAAAATAAAACCAATACACTCTGAACATTGGTCACATCATTTTCAGCAGTCAAAGAGAGTAAGCACTCCTCCCTCCTCACTTCAGTAACCTGAATCATTTCACTTTTTAAAAAAATATTTTCACATGAATATAGTATAATAGGCCTCAGCCTTACTCCTGAAGATTCTTTTTCATTACAACTGCATGAAATCCACATTCCTGTATTGGAACTACCAAAACTAATTCTAACATCACAAGCTGGGAACCACACATCCATTAGGTGTACACTTCCTGAAAAATTCCTTTGACAAATTCTGTTTCCTGGGCCAGGGATTTAGTTCAGTGGTGCTGTACCTGCCTTGCAAGCACAAGGTCCTGAGTTTGATCCCTGGTACTTTAGGACAGAGGCTAAGTTGGTCATGTGTTCATTGAGGGCACCCTCAGATTCCTTACAGGTCAAGCAAGTGAACTGGTGCTCTTCCAGATCAAAGGCATCAGCCCCTTGCTGCTCCACATCACTGGCTACTCCTACATAATAGTCCTCTATGGCCCCAAGGTCCTCATCCTCTTCCTCTTCCTCCTCACAATTTGGGTCATAGTCCTCTTCATTGCTGTCAGACCCCTGGCTATTCATGTCCACTGACATCTTTGCATCCAGTCAAGTTGCAAATCAGGAAAGCAGTTGCTTTTTCTCCCCTCAAACTTCACTGCTTTCTCAAATGTATTAGTGTTTTTGTATTCTGTAATTTTCAAAGATCTTTCAGGTAGACATCACCCAAACATTCTGTGTCATATGATTTCCATCGAGAACCAGGACCCCTCAGCCGCAGAGCCCCAACAGGCCAGAGCAAGTCAAGCCAGGCCAGTGAGGTCTGACTGGGATGCTTCAACAGTGGAAGCAGGGGGCCAAAGCTGGTCAGACCCATGCTGCTTCCTCCCCTGATTCTTGATAGCAGCCATTCTTTCTAGAGTGAGATGGAATCTCAGCATTATTTTAATTTGCATCTCTCAAATGACCAGTGAGGGTGAACATTTTTTCATGTATTTATTTGCCATTTCTACTTCTTCATCTAAGAAATGTCTATTCATTTCAGATGCCTGTTTGGGGGTTGGGTCTTTAAATTTGAGGAGTCTGACTTTTTTTAGTTCTTTCTGTATTCTAGATATTAGTCCTTTGTCTGAGGAATAGCTGGTAAAAAAATTTTTCCACACAGTAGGTTGTCTCTTCACTCTGTTGGTGATTTCTTTTGCTGTTTTAAATAAGATGAGATCCCAGTTGTTGATTCTTTGTGATTTTCCTGTGTGACTGGTGTTCATAAACTCTTTTCCTATACCAATGTCTTCAAGAGTTCTTCCTATTCTTAGAGCAGATTTAGTGCTTCTGTTTTAATATTTAATTTTTTTTTTTTTTTTTGTACTGGGATCAAACTTGGGTCCTTGCGCTTGTGGAGCAGGCAGCGAAACCACAGCTAAATCCCTGGCCCTTAATGTTTAGATATTTGGACTTGGTGGCCATGGCAGCTGTAGTATTGGCGACTCCGGCTCGAGGCCAGGCGAAGTGGAATACCACAGGCAGTATCGGGTATAGGGCAGAGACATCTTTATGTCAGCTTAGCTGGTGAATCCCTACGGCCCATCGCCCATCATTACAGACCTGCAAGACTCCTTTCCCCTGTCTAGAGTCGAAGGGGAGTGTGCTGGGACCGGTGGGCTGGTCCCAGTCCTGGGGAGTGGATCAGCTCCAGGGCCATCTGAGAAAAACAGGCACCGAGACTGCACAGAGAGGTTCACTTGGGTTTTTCTCCTTTTCCTACTATCCAAGACGTTATGTGTGTAGCAGGGGAGTGGACCACTGTATCACCCTCATTCCGAAGATTGAAGAAATTGCTTTTTCTCACAATTTCCCCATCTCTGTTAACCCACGAGAATCCAGTGACTGGCATCTACGAACCCAGGGTCTGGGATCTAAGAATGCTCGAAGTTTTCTCTGGTGCTAGTATCAGCAAAAAGTGATTGTTTCCACTTACGGGAAAGTGCCTTGTGAACACATCTGGTGAGAAGCCCTAAAGAACGGAAAAGTCCATTTGTTCTCTTGGAACCACACTGCATGTTTAAAGAGACTAAACACCTTCTTGAAGTGGCTGGAATTTTGAAGTCTGGTGTTGGTGGGTGAATAAAGGAGGGCAGAATGGATGATTTCATCTCCATTAGTCTACTCTCTCTGGCTATGTTAGTGGGATGTTACATGGCTGGAATCATTCCCTTAGCTGTTAATTTCGTGAGGAGCGACTGAAGCTGGTGACTGTTTTGGGTGCTGGCCTGCTCTGTGGAACTGCACTGGCGGTCATTGTGCCTGAAGGAGTACATGCACTTTATGAAGATATTCTGGAGGGAAAACACCATGAAGCCAGTGAAACACAGAATGTGATTGCATCAGACAAAGCAGCAGAAATATCAGTTGTCCACGAACATGAGCACAGCCACGACCACACACAGCTGCATGCCTACATTGGTGTGTCCCTTGTACTGGGCTTTGTTTTCACGTTGCTAGTGGACCAGATTGGCAGCTCCCATGTGCATTCTACTGATGATCCAGAAACAGCAAGGCCTAGCATTTCCAAAATCACTACCACACTGGGTCTGGTGGTCCATGCTGCAGCTGATGGTGTTGCTTTGGGAGCAGCAGCTTCTACATCACAGACTAGTGTCCAGTTAATTGTGTTTGTGGCAATAATGCTCCATAAGGCCCCGGCAGCTTTTGGGCTAGTTTCCTTCCTGATGCATGCTGGCCTGGAGCGGAATCGAATCAGAAAGCACTTGCTGGTCTTGGCACTAGCAGCACCAGTTATGTCCATGGTGACGTACTTAGGACTCAGTAAGAGCAGTAAAGAAGCCCTTTCAGAAGTCAATGCCACTGGAGTGACCATGCTTTTCTCTGCTGGGACATTTCTTTATGTTGCCACAGTACATGTCCTCCCTGAGGTGGGCGGAATGGGGCACAGCCACAAGCCCGAGGTAGAGGCTTCAGCCACCTGGAGGTGGCAGCCTTGGTCCTGGGTTGCCTCATCCCACTCATCCTGTCAGTAGGACACCAGCATTAAACTTTCAGGTCCCAGCCTCAGCCCATGGCCATTTGCCACCCAGTGAGAACAGCCGACTCCTGCCAGCCACTCACTTCCTCAGTCTGTCTCGCCTTGCCTATCTCCACCTGTGTCCCTAGAGTCCAGAGGGAGGTGAGAATCAATCCTGGAGTGATGGATAAGTGTGCAGTGTAGGAGCAGTGTTGTGATTAGGTAGAGGCTTGTGTTGTCTTTTAAAGGGCCCTTGGCATATTGAGTTTTGATGTTTCTTGTAACCCTATTCTCAGGGACAATGGAATTTAGTTTTAAGGAAAAGTAGAGCGCTTCATACAATAAAATAGTCATTATGAACACTGTCCTGTAAGTAGACTAAATCTCTTTCTTCTTAGAGGTTCTGCCACTTTACCCCTTGATTTTTAACATGGTTCTCACTGTGTAAGACTGATATTTTAGCATCTGTGCCACACACCTTAATAGAAGATCATAGGACCCACTCTCAGATGCTGAAGGTGATTGCTGTTAATTTGCAATTACAGCATGGGAAAGAAGGGCTGGACATGTTGAAAACTGACTTATGCTCAAAGGAGATATCTATTGAAAGAGGACATCTAGAGAGACTTAAATGCTTCCTTTGCACGTGCTTCTCTAAATGCAGCCTGCCGTCCAACCTGGGGAGCAGCAGCAGTGGGACCAGCTTCAGAAGAGTGACTGCTCTTTTGAAGTGTTTCCTTCTAGTTTCCTTTGCAAAGTACTTGCCTCCAGCACATTCTTACAGAAGAACCAATTTCTAGCAGATTTGGGCTGAGGCTTTTCTCCAGGAACAGTCCAATCACAAAGTATCTTTGGAAATGAAAGGAGGCTAAATTTTAAGTGAATTTGGATAGTTACTGACATCTTTGTAGTCATCCCGCCCCCCAGTACCATGGATCAAACTCAAAACCTTGTGCTTGCAAGGCAGGCGTGGCACCACTGAGCTAAATCCCTGGCCGTATAGTCACCTTTTTAAAAAGACTACCAAAATCTATTTTTTTTTTTTTAGTGTTTCTTTTATCAGGTCAGCAGTCCCTCTGGCTAAGCACTTGTCCAGCGTGGGAGCATTGTGCCTGCTCACATAAACACCTGTACCATGAAGAAAGTCTAGCTGTGTCATAAATGAGAAGTGTCTGCCCAGTAGCTTAAACCTTCTTGAAATCGTGTCTTATGTATTCATCTTTCCCATGGTTTTCTCCTAATTTTCCCTCTGGCCTATCCTACAATTTGCTGCTCACTCTTGGTGGCAATGTTCATACTTGCGTGAGATGAATGCTCATGAGAACAACCACTTCTTGAACTGTGATGATGAAGATAATATTGTCTTCTTTATTGCCTTCAAAGAAGTTACTTTTGTGTCAAATGCAGCTTTGTTAAGTCCTCAAAATATCTCCTCCTCGTGTGTAAATTGACATAATCATTAATATTCTGATAATTTAAACAGTTGAGACAGCAAAAGTATTTAACAAACTAAGGTAATTTTTTTCATGTTTGCCAAAATCCATATAAGTCCTGTTTTGTCAAATAAGTGAAAAAAAAAATTTAGATCTTTGATCCATTTCAATTTTAGGTTAGTGAAAGATATGAGTCTAGTTTCAAGCTTTGGCATGTGGAAAGCCAGTTTTCCCCATACCGTTTATGAAAGAGGCTATCTTTCTTCCAATGAAGGGTTTGGCTTTTTTGTCAAAGTTAGGTGACTGAGGGAATCTGGAATTGTTTCTGCATCTTCTAGTCTGTTCTAGTCTGTTCCATTGATCCTCAGGTCTGTTCTTTTGCCAGTACCATGCTGTTTTGTTTTGTTTTTTTTAAGCACAGTAGCTTTGTAGTATAATTTCAGGTCAGGGATTGTGATGCCCCTTGCGTTGCCCTTGTTGCCCAGAATTGCTTTTGCTATTCTAGGGCTCCTCTGGTTCGAAATGAATTTTAGGATTGTTTTCTCTAATTCTGTGAGATACACCATTGGAATTTAGATTGGGATTGGATTAAATCTGTTTAACAATTTTGGAAGTATAGTCATATTCACTGTATTGGTTCTTCCTGTACAAGAATAAGGGATGACTTTCCATTTTCTGATATCCTCTTCAATCTCCTTTTTCAGAGTACTGTTGTTTTCCATGTAAAGAATTTTTACTTCTTTCATTAGATTGATTTCCTAGGTATTTAATTTTTTGGATGGTATTGTGAAAGGGGTTGTTTCTCTAATTTCTCTCAGTGACTTTGTTATTCGTGTATAGGAAGGCTATTCATTTTTGATTGTTAACTTTTATCCAGCTATGCCACTGAATTTGGATATCAACTCTGGAAGTCTTTTGATGGAGTTTTTGGGGTCTTCTACGTAGACTATCATGTCATCTGCAAATAATGATAATTTAACTTCTTCCTTTCCTATCCTTTTCCTTTTTCTTTTCTTGTCTAATTGCTCTGGCTAGTGTTTCCAGAACTATATTAAACAAGAATGGTGACAGTGGACATCCTTGTGTTGTTCCTGATTTTAGAATGAAAGCTTTCAGTTTTTGTCCATTTAGTATGATGTTGGATGATAGTTTGTTATAGACGGCTTTTATCAGATTGAGATAAAAACCATCTATACCAATTTTCTATAGGGTTTTTATCATGAATTGGTGTTGGACCTTGTCAAACGCTTTTTCTGCATTTATTGAGAAGATCATATGGTTTTTGTCCTTGGCTCTGTTAACATAGTGTATTACATTTATTGATTTGCATATGTTGAATTATTCCTGCATTCCTGGGATGAATCCAACTTGGTCATAGTGTATAACCTTCTAGATGATTTGCTGCATTCTGTTGTCAGCATCTTATTAAGGATTTTTGCATCTATGTTCATTAGGGACATAGGCCTGTAATTCTCTTTTTTGGTTGGATCCTTCTCTGGTTTTGGTATCAGGGTAATGCTTGCTTCCAGGAATGAATTTGGGAGTATTGCTTCCCTTTCAATTTCATTAGAGTTTGAGAAGTAGTGGAATTAGGTCTTCTCTAAATTTCTTGTAGAATTCAGCAGTGAATCCATTAGGGCCTGGGCTTTTCTTTGTTGCTAGGTTTTTAATTACCTCTTCAATTTCATTGGCTGATACTAGTTTATTTTGAATTTTTGTATCTTCTCTTTTTTTGGTATTGGGGCTCAAACTCGGGTCCTTATACTTTCAAGGCAGGCAGTGGAACCACTGAGCTAAATCCCCAGCACCTATATCTTTTTTATTCACTTTTTGTATCATATGTATCTAGGAATTTGTCTATTCCTTCTGTATTTTCCATCTTATTAGAATACACGTTCTTGAAGTAGGTATTGATCTGCATTTCTTCAGAGTCTCTTGTAATTTCACCCTTTTCATTCCTAATTGCATGGATTTGAATCTTTTCTTTCCTTTTTTTGATAAGTTTGGCTAAAGGTTTGTCAATTTTATTTAATCTTTCAAAGAACTAACTCTTCAATTCATTGATTGTTTATATTGTTTTTAGTCTCCATTGCATTAATTTCTGCTCTGATCTTTATAATTTCCTTCCTCATACAAGCTTTGGGCTTGACTTGCTCTTCTTTTTCTAGAATCTTGAGGTTCAACATTAGGTTGTTTACGTGAGCCTCATCTATTTTCCTGATATGGGTATTCACCACTATAAATTTCTGTCGTAGTGCTGCTTTCATTGTGTCCTATAAGTTCCAACATGTTATATTGTCATTATCATTTAATTGTAGAAGCTATCTAATTTCTTCTTTAAGTTTCTCTGTGACTCATTGGTTGTTCAGAAGTGTGTTATTTAATTTCTATGTGTTTATGAAGTTCTTGTGGTTTCTTTTGCCATTGATTTCCAATTTCATTGCTCCATTGTCTGATAATATGAGTGGGTTAATTCCCATTCGTTTGCATTTACTTAAGCATGTTCTATGGGCTTGTATGTGGTCTATTATGGAGAACATCTCATGTGCAGCTGAGAAGAATGTGTATTCTGATGTGGGGTGGAACACTCTGTAGACATCTACTAGGTCTGTTTGTTCAAAAGTTTGGCTCAGTTCTAATATCTCATTGTTGATTTTTTGTCTAGTTGATCTGTCTATTAGTGACAGTGGGATATTGAGGTCCCTCATTACAGTTGCATTAGTTCTTATATGATTTTTCATGTCCGTTAATATTTGTTTTATATATCTGGGTGCACTGCTATTTGGTACATATATATTTATGATTGTTATTTCTTCCACTTGGATTGTTTCCTTTACAAGGATATAGTGACTTTGTCTCTCTTAATCAGTCTTGGCTTGAAATCCACTTTATCTGCAAATAAAATAGCTACCCTTGCTTTTTTCCAGTTTCCTGTCACATGGAGTATCATTTTCCATCCTCTGACTTTCAGTCTATGAATTTATTTTTTAATTAAATGTGTTTCTTGTATGCAGCATATTGTCAGATCTTGCCTCTTGTTCCTTTCTGCCAGTCTGTTTCTTTTGATTGGTAAATTGAGACAATTAACATTGATGGTTATAACTGATATGTATTATCTTTTCTCTGTCATATTATTTTCCTTTTGTTGGTTTCCTTCTTTCTTTTTAATTTCTTCTCTTGCCTGGTGGATTCATTCTGTTAGGGTTCATGGAGTTATAATCCTTGTTTTCTCTTTCGAGAATATTCTTCAGAACACTTTGGAGTGCTGGTGTGGTGGTCATGAATTTCTTCAGGGGTTCTTTGTCATGGAAGTATCTTATTTCTCCATCAATTTTGAAAGATAATTATGTAGGATATATCAATCTGGATTGGAGGTTGTTTTCCTTTAGAACTTGAAATATTTCAAGTTCTCCTTGACATGAGAGTTTGTATTGAGAAGTCTGCTGTGATTCTGATAGGCTTTCCTTTATAGGTGATTTGTTTATTTTCTCTAACAGCTTTTTTTTTTCTGTCCTTCTGTTGAATTTCTGGAATCTTGACTATTATATTCCTTGGGGAAGATTTATTTTGGTCATGGCTAATTGGAGTCCTGTATGCCTTACTTATCTGTATATGAAATTCTTTTCCCCTGTTTGGTAATTATTCTACCATTATTTCTGAGAACAAGTTTTTTATGTCATTTGCACTCTCTCCTGCTTTTTCATTGACTCTGATCAATCTTATGTTATTTTTCTTTGCATCATTTAGCAGCTGCTAGATTGATTTCTCATGGTCCCTTGCTATTTTTAATAAATTTCTATTTTTATGATGACCAACCACAATCCTGGCTCCTATATCTGATATTTTGTCCTCCTACTGGCTCATTCTGCTGTGTATTCTTTCAATGGAGTTTTTAATCTCCTGGATATCTTTTTGAATCTCTGTCATGGTTTGCATTTCTTTCATATGCTGGACATTTGTGGTTTCCATTTCTTTCCTATGTTGGGCGTTCATGGTTTCCATCATGTTCCTGAGCTCCTCTATTTTTTTTTTTTATCTGTATCTGCTCTAGAGTCACTGAATATGTCTTTCATTCTGGTCACCATCTCTGTAGTTATCTAGGAAATTATTTCTGCTTTGATTTTTTCTAGAGCCTCGGTCATCTGCTTTTTTACTTCTGCTGTTACCACTTCAGAGAGTCCAGGTGGGTGGGTTTTGGATTACTCCACCTCATTGTCCCTGGGATTTGCCTTTGGTGAGCTGAAAGTCTTGGAGGGGGGTGCACCTTGTTTAAGTGTCTTCTCATTTTCTGTTTTTTAAAAATTTGATTACCGTCATTGCTTATTGGCGAGTAGCTTTATTGCCAGTATTCAGAATCCTTAGGAAATGACTACTTCTTAGAAGTATCTACCAAGTGTAGCTGGCTTTTGTTTTTTGATTATGTTGCAAGGTTCTACCTCTTTAATTTATTGGGGATCAGAGTTTCTGCCTACTTAGCCAAGCCGCCAGTTCTTTGGCACTGGCCTATAGGGTTTTTTTTTTTTAAAGACCCTTAGGCAATCTCATTCCTGATGTACCAGGAGAAACAACTAATTAGAACAGTTATATCACCTTGACTAAAGTAGTACAATCAACAAAAACAATAGCATCAAATACAGCTTAGAAAATGAGAAACTATGGTAACTATTAATTTGCTACCTTTAACTATATGAACTAAATTTTGGTTATATAACAAAATTTATAATGAATCTGAAAATTGTATATAATAAATAAGCCCTCAATATGGCAATTTTACCCTTAAGGGAGAAGATTTAAAAAGGGTTGGGGGTAAAAATTAGAAATAGAAGAAGAGAAAGAGATCAGAAGCAAGGCTGGAAGACAAACATTAGGAAGATGGAGAAGACAGGTGGGAAATAAAAAAGAAAAAAATAAAAACCAGAACAACAACAACAGAAATTAGAAACTATGATCAAACAATCAAGAAAAAACAAAACAAAACAAGAACCAGAAAGGAGGGCAAAAAGAAAGAAAAAAGAAAAGGAAAAAGAAAAAAACCCATCCAATTCAAGTTGTGTCTCTCTGTCACTGGTAGGCAATGTGGGCTTCCAGAGTCCAGAGCCAAACTGATTAATCCCAGCAAGCCAGCCACAGCTTCACAGTACAGTTGGGGATACTCCCAGCCAGCCTGCCCCTTTAGTTCCTCTGAATTTCAAGCTGGTTTCTGGCTATAAGGCGGGAACCAGATTCCTTGAGCCTACAACAGTCTATGTGTCTCCTACCAGCTTGAACTCTGCTCTGGGAGCAACTAGATGGGGTCAGCCCACAGCTGCTCTGAGTTCTGAGCTCAGTGAGCTCCTCTCTAAGATGGCAACTGGCCAGTTGCCCTCTCCTGGGTGAGGTCTGAACCCAGACAACTCACCAGCCACTGCATTCTGCTGAGTCCACTGCTCCGTTCCACTGGTGTGTTTCTCCATGGAGGCCTCTGGGTTTGCCAGCAGTGACTATTGTCTGCAGGTTTGGCCTGCCATTCTCTCACCAGAAGTCTGGGCTCTGGGAGAGAGTGCTGCTTGCTGACTCCTTCCTCTTTGTTGAAGCCTCTCTCTTCACTTTCCCCGTATACTTCAATTTTCACATCATATTTTTCCAGGGTCCTGGGGACTCAGTTCCTTCCTTCTCATCCTCGCACCACTATATTCCAGTGTCAGGACACCAAATCTTGGAGAGGCTCTTTCTCTGCTGCTTACTACTCCACCATTTTCCCCCAATTTCTCAGCTTTTTTTTTTTTTCACAGCTTAAGCCTTTGATATTTCTAAAAAGTTATGCCATATCCAGGAGCACCTAGATTTCTCTCATTATTTTCCAAGAGTTTTTAAATGTAAAGTTTAATAGTAACAAATACTCCACTCTGGTGAGATGGTCTATGCATGTGTAGGGGTAAGGGTTATAAGGGTTATATGACAATTCTCTGTATTTTCTGCTCAATTTTGTTATAAAAATAAATGCTGTAAAAAGTAGTCTTTTTAGAAAAATATCCTTCTTTTGCCTTTCCTTGCATTATTTTTCCCATAGCATTTATAATACTAAGGTACAACAAATATATATATATATGTATATATATATATGTATATATTACTGATTTGTTTTGCTTTTGTCTGACCACCCTACTCTTTGAAAGGACAGGGCTTTTTTTTCCCCTCTTTTTCATTGCAACGGTCCCAGAGTCTAGTCTAAAATGTATTTTTTCACCAAGCATGGACTTGTTAAATATTTATCAAATGTAAATGTTTTAAATGTAAAGTTTGCATTTTGCAATTAAGTCTGTGATCCATTTTGAGTTAATGTTTGTGAAGGTTATATGAAGTTAGTGTGTAGACTTTAGGGGCTGGGGCATGAAGATGTCCAGTTGTTCTACCATCATTTATTTAAAAAACCCTTTTCTCCATTGTATTGCCTCTGCTCCTTTGTCAAAGATCTATTGACTATACTTATGTGGGTCTATTTGGGGGCTCTGTTGTGTTTATCTCTCTATTCTCTTGCCAATACCACACTTTTTTTTTCTACAAATGTCTGCATTGGGAAAACAAAGCTGCCCATCTGTGGCATTCTTGGCAATGATACTCAAAGGCTGATCTTGGCCCCCAGGCCTGACTAAGGAGAAAAGGCCCCCTTCTCCCATGAGAGAAGAGGCTGCAAACTCTCTTGTACCTTCATAGGAAGTTAAAATAAGGTAGTATTAGCCCTCTAGTTTTTTTCTCCTTCAGTATTACATTCATTATTCTAGATCTTTTGTTTGTCCATACAAACTCTTAAAATAGACTTCTCAATATTGATAAAATACCTCCCTAGGGTTCTTATTAGGATTATTTTGAATTTATAGAGCAACTTGAGTAGAACTGACTGTTGACAATATTGAGTTTTCCTACCTATGAACATGAAGTATTTCTCAATTTATTTAGCTTTTCTTTGATTTCTTTTATCAGAGTTTTCCTTGTCTAGGTCTGTACATATTTTATTTTTATTCCTCCATATATCACTTTGGGGGCACCAATGTAAGTGATATTGCTTTTAATTTCAAGTCCACTGTTCATTGCTGGTATATAGGAAAGTGATTGACCTTTGCATATTAACTTTATATCTTCCAATCTTGCCATAATTATTACTTCCAGGAGTTTTTGTTGTTGATGATGATTTTCTTCTGATTTTCTATATAGACAATCATGTCATTGATAAGCTGTTGGTAAACAGTAACAACTTAGTAAAGAACAGAGCAAGTCTGAATTTGAGGGTTCCAGGTGGGACCTTCTGGAGTAACTTCAAAGGAGAGTTCAACTACAGTTTATTGAGCTGGGTCTTTTATGAATAGGATAGGGGGTTAGTGGGACAGACTTAGGTGGGGTAACACAAAACAAGGAGCTTGAGTTTGGGGGAAGGAGAATGGCTGAGTGTGTGGCCACAGCAACAGATGCTGTGACTTACCAGGTGGGGCAGATGTGTGTCGCATCTTAGCAGAGTGGGCATTGTTCCTGGTCTTAAGTACGGGGCTATTGCATGTAGTAAGGGGCTGTAATTGTTCTCAGAGCTCAGCTGGGGGGGGCTTATTCACACCCTATCCTTTTAGATAGAACAGGGAGGGAAGAGGAGGCTGAAATTGGTTTTTCCCCTCCCCGATGTGGAAGGATAAAGGGAATGGAGGTTGAGTACAGTAAAATCTTGGATTGCAAGCAACTTTTGTTCTGCAAGTGTTCCACAAGACAAGCAAACATTTCTAATTAAATTTTAACATGATAAATGAACGATGTCTTGCAGTACTAGTACTACATGACACTAAATGTCACATGATCATAACTGAGCCAGGGATTCTTCTTTCTCTCACTGTGGGATTATGTGCAATGTCACATTCCCAAAAAATCCTCACAATGAGCCAAAAGCAAGTGTCATTGGTTTTTTGCTAAAGTTGCATGGAAAGAAAAAAATTCCTCTGAGCCAATAGAGAGCAGTGATTCTTTTAGTAAAAGTCATCCTACATAATAACCTTCCTCTCTCTTGTCTCCCTCATACCAGCTACAAAAGTTTTCAAAGGTAAATGCAGGTTAATTTATTTTTCTTCGTATTTTATATTTTCTGTATTTTGTATTATATTACAGTATTGTAATCATTTTTATATGAATATTTTTGGGTTGTGGAAATTTGAGTTTCCACTATTCCTTATTGCTTTGATATACAACTGCTTTGGATTACAAGCATGTTTCTGGAATGAATTATGCTCACAAACCAAGGTCTTACTGTATTTTCCTTCCCCTAGTTGGTTGGGCTCTCATAAAACATCAGTAGATTAGGCTCTGGTAAAATAGTTTTCTTGAGGGCAGATGTTGTTAAGAAGACCAGAATGCTTTGGTGTGTGTATTTCAAAATGATTACCTTCCCCTTCCTCCTGCCAGAAAAACAAGGGGATTTTTCTTCAGTATTCACTGTGAGAACCTGGAAGAGCTCCTGGTAGTAAAACAGAAGTATCCAATACCTTTTCCCCAATATGACCAAGCCTTTCCTGGAGTTTTTAACTCTTTGACTTATCCACACTGAACATCTATCAATCTGGCAATTACAAGTCATTCCTGCCCTGGTACTGATTTCCCTATGGAGGTTTCTGCTTTCATTAATTATGATTCTCTGTATTTGCCTGTCTTTCTATTTGAGGGGTGGGCAGAAATTTGCCTTGGAATGCCACTTCTCTGATGGGTTTAAGAAAACTGTTGATTTTTCAGTTTGTTATTTTAAAAACTGTTATTAGGAATAACAGTGTCCAAAGTCCTTACATGCCAGGCCATAAACCAGAAGTCAAGAGGCTTACATTTTAAATAGGGAATCCAAGGAAATCTTCATCAAAATGGTAATACTTGAGAGTAGACTTCAAGAAGATGACAAGGAAAGCCATAAGGTTAATGCAAAAGAAAAATGTTTATCATGAAGAGGGAACAAGATCCAAAATTCTGTGGTAGAAGTTTCTTGGTATACTCAAGGAATAACAAGGAGATCAGTTCAGATAAAATAAGAGAGTTCTGAGAAGGGGAAGAAGTTGGGCTAACGTTAAAGTACAAAAGATCCAATCTCATAGTACTTTCTGGATATTATGTGAACTATAGCTTCTATTCCAAGAGAGACAGAAAATCACTGGAGAGTTTTCAGTTGGAGCGACATGACAGAATTTATGTTTTTGCTACATGACTCTGGAGATTTAGTGAAGGGTAGATCATAAAGGCCTCCTGTACAATAATCTAGGAGAAATAATGGTGACATGGAAAGTATAAGAACTAAGGCAGGGAAAAGTGGTTAGATTCTAGATGTACTGTTTTAGAAGGTAGAGTTAAGAGGATTTGTTGATGGTTCGATATGAGATATAAGATAAAAAGAATCAAGAATGGTTCCTAAGTCTTTGGCTGAGCATATGCCACTATAAAGAAGATGGGAAAGACTATCAGAGGAGGCAGGTTTTCTATTTGTTGAATGTGAGAGAGACAGGCAAAAGAGGATATAAAGATCTCAGTTTTAGATATTTCAAAATCTACTGAATGGACATGTGAATAGGCAGTTGGATACATGGGGCTACAATACGGAGGATGAGTCCAAACTACATGTGTAAATTTTGGAGTCAGGATGTATTTAAAGCCATGAGACTGGGTAGGATCATGCAGGGAATGGGTAGACTAAGCCATAACCCCAGGGGCACCCCAGTACTAACAGGTCCATGAGATAAGGAGGAAGTCCCCAAGAGAAATGAAGGTGAGCAGCCAGCAAGATAGGAGTGGTCTCAGGAGAGTGCAGGTGTCCTGGAATCCAAAAGAAGGATATAGTTCCAGGAGTATTTTGAGTCAAATGCCAGTGATTAGTAAAGTAAAATGAGATTTAGCAAAGTGGAGAGTTTTCAGGCATTCACATAAAAACAGTTTTCAGCAGAGAAATGTGACCAAAAGCTGGGCTGGTGCAGTTTCAAGAGAGTGGAGGAGAAAAATTGCGGATAGCAGATAGAGACAATTTTTGACAGAGTTTTGCTGTGAAGAAGTGTGCCATGACAACATAGCTTGGAAGGAATAGAACCCAGTGTAAAAGTTTGGGAATTGTGCACTCCATCCTTTTTTTCAGGAGAATCAAGAGTCAAGATAACAGAAAACTATATACCTGGGCACAGATGCAGGTAAATGAGTAGATGCTGTGGTAGAAGCATATGGAAATTCTATTCTAGTTATTTCTGTTTGAAGATTTATAATATACAAATAGATTTTAAATGTAATTTTACAAATAATCTATTTAAAACTTGAGCATGTTCCTGTATCATTACATGCCCTCCTATAACCAATTTCAAATAGCTACTTTGAATGCAAATACATGGAAGTGAAATAAGTTTGAAAACTAGGTCCTAATGTTGGCTATTTTAGTACTCCACTTTTCTTCTTGGAGTAATGCTACCATAAATATATGGTTTGTACCTGCATAGTGAGCTCTCTCCTAAGCCCTTATCCTGGCTGCTTCCTGTTTATCTGTTTTTAACTTAAATGTTACCTCTTCCCAGATGCCTTTTCTGGCCTATTTTATTATTTCTATCATCCAATACACTGCATTCTTTATCACTTTCATAAAATTATGCTTCATTTGGATTGCAAATATAGTTTGTTTGGGTGCTTCTTTCCTGTTACTTATGTTAGACTTTTAAGTCCTATAAGGGTTCCTTGGGTGCACACGTGTCTGTCATAATATAGATGATTAATAAATATTTGCTGAATGGCTGCATGTATAAATAAAGGAAAAACAATGGATCCATGACTACACAGGTTAAACTCCTAAAATGGAACTGATGGAGCAAAGGTTAAGCTACGTGTAAAATTATTACTTAATTTCTACCCAGGCCTCCCACAGAGAGATTTCACAATATCACTTGGGCAAGTGCTTACATCTCTTTACATCTGGCCAAAGAGTACAGCCCTGTTTATACCCGGTACCTTGGACCCTGGCACACTGTGATCTTACATGGATTTGATGTGGTAAAGGAAACTCTGATCAATCAGGGTGCTGAATTCCATGGGAGAGGATATTTTCCAATTATTGATGAAGCCCAGAAAGGATATGGTATGTTTCAAATCAAAATACAGTTTAATTTTTTGGGCACCTGAGTATTTAGAAAAAATATCTAATTAACTAATTTAATGAGTATCTGTTCTATACTAAGCAACTAACCAGAGGCTGTAGTACTGCAATTCTGATGATAACTACCCAGAGTTAGCACAGGCTCCATAGGATACAGCTACAGATGCAATAAAATGCCCTCACTTCAGATGCCAGCCACAAGTTTAGGGGTCCACAGGTCACTCATACTTCTTTGAATCTTCCTCAGATTCAGTAATTTGAAGAATGAATCACAGAACTCTGGAAGATGCTCTACTTACAATTACTGCTTCATTATATAAGGAACACAAATGAAGAGGAACATAGAGCAAGGACTGGGAGGATTACAAATATAGAGCTTAAGGGCCAGGGATGCTTGCAAGCACAAGGTCTGAGTTTGATCCCCAGTACTAGAAAAAAAAAAATGTGTGGGGGGGCGGGGAGAGAGAGAGAGAGAGAAAGAGAGAGAGAGAGAGAGTGCACACACTTCTGAATCAGGTCCCTAAGACTAAGATGCATTATCCTCTTTGCATATTGATATGTTCACAGGCCAGAAAGCTCACCTGAGCTCACCTCTGATGTCCAGAGTTTTTTCCCTGGGTTTCATTACAAAGGCACAATTGGCTGAATCACTGACCAGCCCTTTCTGCTCCCTGGAGGTTAGGAGTTCAGGCTGATATCATTAACTCAACCCTCTAAACCTAGTTGGTTGTGTTTCTTGATGGCTAGCCCTCATCTTGAAATTATCAAGAGGTTTACCATGAGTCATCTCCTTAGTATAAACTCAGCATTTTCCAGGGAATCCCCCATGAATAACAAAGGCACTTCTAATACTTGGGAAATCCTAAGGGTTTAGAAACACCCACAAACAAGGAACAAAGGTCAGAAAAAAATTTTATTATGGAACAGAGGCTCTGTAGTTCCATTAAGATAAACATCAAAATCAGATTCCAAGTCCCCTGTAGGTTAATTCTGTGAACATAACTGAGATAAAAACAATCTGAGAACCTTTTGTAGAAAGAGTTGTTACCAAATGCCAAAATGATTGTAAAATAAAATGTTTTAGGGTTAAGGAGTTGGAGAAGCCATGGTTGGGGTGTAATTTCACATGGTGCAAAGAGTGAAGTAGTACAGTGGTAGCAAGAGCAAACAAATCACTAGATGTGAAAAATCACTAGATATGACAGCCTGTTTGGTGGGAGAAAGAGGAGGGAGGTAACCTATAGAGCTATGGTGGTACTAGATATGTTCTAGTAATTCACAAATCATTGTTTTTACATTTCAAAACAAATATATATTACATGTATTCATATATATCTCACAACTAAAAATTTAGGACAGCTGAAAGTTTCCTTCTAACCATATAAAATTACAAGTCCCACAGAAATAGAAACATGCTCTTTTCAAAGCATATTTATGAATCATTAATTAAATATAATGCAGTGTGCTAAGTTGTATAAGTGGAACAATCTTTGACCTCTCTCTTAAGATTAAGGTATATTTTTTCAACTAAGGAAGCAGCCAAACCTTCCTTCCACTGTCCTCCTTTTTTCCAAAAAAGTTAATTACATTGGCTGTATATGCCCTTTTCAATTAATTTTTAACATAGATGGTGGCTGCTGGGCTGATTTAAACTGAAGAAGAGGAAATTATTAGTTTCAAAAATGTATTTTTTAATAAAGTGGAGTATTACTCAGCCATAAAGAATGAGAAATTAGAGACATTTATAGCTAAATGGATGCACATTGAGGCCATACTCTTAAGTGAAATGAATAGGACAGACATGTGTAAATACTGAATGCTTTCTCTGGTGTGAGAAACTGGAAGTGTAAATAAGGATCAAAATGTATAATAGATAATGTGAAATAGGAAGAAAAGGTCCAAAGGGGAAGGAGAAATGGGAGGGGTTGGAGAAAGGAAAGAAGGGAATGTAATTAATATGAGAAAAGGAAAAAATAGAAACAAAGTCTTTGTAAATAGGGAGGGGTGGAGGGGTTGAAGGGAGGGTAGAGGAATGGGGGAAAAAATAAGAACCAAGAGAGATTATGTAAAGGTACAAATTCCCAATGATGAATGTCATTGTATTGTATACCTAAAATGTACCAATAAAATTAATTTTTAAAAAATATGTTTTTACAACTCTGGAAAAATTGGGTTCCAAGTTTCCTGTAAAATCCCTGTCATTCCTCCTTACTTACACATAAAGGGAACAGATAATTCAAGCTCTTCCTTCCCCTAACTTTTCCATTCTGGAAAATAACAAAGAGCACTGTTCATCTATATTTTAGTTTTTGTTCTTTATCTGTTCCCAGCTACTCCCAAAACAAAATACCAAAATTAGGGTGGTTTAGAACAAAAGAACTTCATTGTCTCACAGTACAGGATTGGTTCTTTCTGCAAACTGTGAAGGAGAATCTGTTTTGTCCTTCTCTCCTAGCTTCTGGTGCTTTTCTGGCAATCTTTGATGCTCCTTGGCTTGTAGGTGCATTACCTGTGACATTCTCCCTACATGTGTGTATGTCTCTTGTGTCTAAATTTCTCTCTTTTATGAGAATAGTCATAATCCATAGGAGTGGCCCACCCTATGATCTCATTTCAACTTGATAACTTTTGTAAAAACCTTATTTCCATGTAAAGTCACATTCACAGAAACTGGGTTGGGAACCAATGTATTTGGGGGGTACAATTCAATGAATAACATCTTGCTAAATGAAATATTTGCTAAAATACCAAGTGACTTTTTGACATATTTGAAAATTGTAATATACTACTGTACATTCCTAAAATATCTAACTAATCAAATTTTTGAAATAGTCACTGCTATCTACTCAATATTTTCATTAGTTCCCTAATCTTTAAACATGTATCACATTAATAGTGATCCTTATTTTATTTATTTGATCCATGTACCAGTATTATGATAGGTACCATTGTTCACCCACTAAAATGCAAAGTTTCAAATAACTTACTGAATTCTTAGAGTATAGATAAATGGCTTCTCATTTCTTACCTGGGAGGGTGTATGTAATCTAGTAAGAACTATTGACATATAATTGTACACTTATTGTTGAATCTAGTAGGAACAACCTATGCAATTATACAACCCATTCCCACACTTACACATACAGATTAGATGTGAGAGGGCATGACTTCCTTGAAGGAAAATCTTCAGGCCTACAGGGTTGTGGATGTGGTAGAGAGAAATAAATATATTAAAATATATATTCACATAAATATATAATGCATGTTATAGCATACATTATAGTTCATAATACATAAATATGTTTACGTTATATTACAAAACAAAATTGTTTAGTTATATGATATAGATATTACATAAATTATATTCATGTATATTCACAAGTATATTTTCTGAACACAGTAAAAAAACATTACAGAGCCTTCTAGTTATCTTTTTTCCTTTTTGGATATCTCTTTATATTTTGTCACACATAAAGTATATAACATACATTGTGAAATGATTACTATAATCAAAATAATTGACATATCCATCACCTCACATACTTATGGCAATTCTTAATTTGCTCCATTTAGAAACATTTTATAATAGCACAAGTCAAAAAATACTCTTAAACAATATGAAGGGCCAGTGATTTAGCTCAGTGGTTTTGCTGCCTGCTGCACAAGCGCAAAGACCCGAGTTCGATCCCCTGTACCAAAAAAAAAAAAGAAAAGAAAAATGTCCTCAGTATCTCACTCCCAGAGACAGATAAAACAGTTAACATTATTCTTCTACATGATTTGATATCTCTATATATTGATGGATTTTTTAAAAATAAAAAATTGGCAATGCTATATATGCTATTTTATAACCTATTTCATTTAGTGGATACCTTTTCACCTCAATAAACTCATATCAACATCATGATCTTTTGATGATATAATTCATCACTTTTTTCCGCATTTCCCTATTTTCCTCTCTTACAGCTCCCTCCCTCTCCCCCTTATTCTCCTCTTGTCCAGGAATAATCTCCCTTTTACTTTCATTTTTTCATTTCTTCAGATTACACAAATTAGGGAAAACATGAAATATTTGCCTTTCTGAGTCTGGCTTATTTTGTTTAAAATGACCACCTCCAGTTCCATCCATTTCCTGCTGATATACCAAGTTTCCCTGGAAATAAGGCCTACCTAGAAAACAAATTCTAACATGATTTTATTGTAATACAGTAGGGCTCATTTTCATGGGATGTCTCTTCTAAAATTATGCTAGAACTTGTTTTCTGGGTTGGTCTTATGTTTGGGGAAACAGGGTAATTTCATTCTTCACAACTGAATAATATATGTATAATATATAATATATATCACATTTTTTATTCATTATTCTGTGATGGGTCCTATGTTAGTCTATATCTTGGCCACTGTGAATTATGCTGCAGTAGACATGGATATGTAGGTATCTGTATAGCATGATAACTTTAATTCCTTACAGGTATACACCAAGGAGTAGTATGGCTGGGTTATTTGATATCTCTCTTTTAGTTTTTTGAGGAACCACTATTCTGACATATGGCTATATAATTTACATGCCCGCCAGAAGTGTAGAAGGGTCTTTTCCCCACCGGCATTCTATCATTTATTTTTTGTATTCTTGATGATAGCCTTCAGACTGGGGTGAGACAGAATTGCAATATCATTGTTATTTGCATTCCCCTAATGGCTAAAGATGTTGGCAGGCATGGCGGCACAGGCCTGTAATCCCAGCACTCTGGGAGGCTGAGGCAAGATGATCACAAGTTCAAGCCCAGCCTGAATAACTTAGCAATTTAGTGATACCCTGTCTCAAAATAAAAAATAAAAAAAAAATCAAATTAAAATTTAAAAAGCTGGGGATGTAGCTCAGTACAGATGTCCTGGGTTCAATCCCCAGTATCAAAAAAAGAAAAATAGAAGGGTAAGATATTGACCATTTTTTATATCCTTATTGGACATATGTAATTCTTTTGGTGTCTGTTCAATTCATTGTGCTACTTGATTTTTTTAGGGTTAAGTCTTAAAATTCTTTATATATTCTATATATTCATCTGAGATTTCATATCACTCCAGAAAGAATGGCTATCATCAAGGAATCAATGAATAACAAATGCTGGTGAGGCTTTAGGGAAAAGGGAACCCCATCTCCATTGTTGATGAGAGTGTAAACTGGTACAACCACTATGAAAATCAGTATGGAGATTCCTCAAAAAACTAAAACTCTAAAATCTCTAAAACTAGAGATTCCATTTGACCTAGTTATTCCTCTTCTAGGCATCTTCCTGAAAGTATTAAAAGCAGCATACCAAAGTGATATATGCATAACCATGTTTATAGCACCACAATTTATAATAGCCAAATCTTACAGCCCATATCCCATCAACAAATGAATGGATAAAGAAAATGTAGTATTTATATACAATGAAACACTACTTTGCCATGAAGAAGGATAAATGTAAGTCATTTGTAGGTAAATGGATGCACCTCGAGACCATAATTAAATGAAGTAAATCAGATACACAAGTTTAAATGTCTCATTGTTTCTCTTGTGTGAGGAACTCTAAGGACAAACAAGGAGCAAAATGCAGGATAGATATTGGGAAATAGGAAGACCATGTTCAAATGGGATGGGGAACAAAGGAGGCAGGAGAGGCAAGGGAAATAAGGGAAAAAAGATTTTAAAAACAAAGAATGGAAGGAAAAAATGGAAACAAAGCTTCTGTAAACAGGGAGGGAAAGAAGAGTTGAAGGGAGGGGAGGGGGGTGGGAAAAAAGAATTAAGATACATTATGTATAGGTACAAATTCCTTATAATGAGTGTAAACACTATGTATGGCAAATATGTACTAATAAAAAATGTTTAAAAACAAGAGCTGGAAAAGGTTATCATATATTTTGTAGGCTGCCTCTTCCCTCTGTTAGTTGTTTCTCTTGCTGTACAGAAACTTTTTAATTTGATGTAGTCCCACTTATTGATTCCTTCTATTATTGCCTATGCTATTTGAGTCCTATTCAGGAATTCTTTGCCTGTGCCTGTGGCTTCAAATACTTCCTCACTGTTTTCTTCTAGTAATTTCAAAGTTTCAGATTTTATACATAGGTCTTTGATCCATTTTGAATTAATTTTTGTACTGGGTGAAAGATAGAATCTAGTTTCAGTTTTCTATGTATAGATATCCAGTTTTCCCTGCATTTGTTAAAGTGGCTGTCTGTTATAGGAGTTTGCAAAGGAATAGATTTAATACAGAACACATAATTTATAGGATTATTTTATAATATTCAGCCAAAATGTTAAATGCAGAGGAGTGCAAGAGATCTGTCCACACACTAGAGACCCAAAGGATCCAGCTGAGGACCTGGATCCCATGGCAGTGTCCCACACAAGTCCAGCTAAATGCCTAGAGCCATGGCAATGTCTCTTGCAAGTCCCTATCAAGGATCTGCACGAGGAAGGCCCAAAGGCCAGTGGTGGAAGCTAGAAAGCCTATGCCGGAGGAGTGAAAGATTTGTGCTACCAGGCTGAGGGATCTACATTGGAGCCAGTAAGTGACACTCAAGGCAAAGATCAGAGATCCCCTGATAACAGCAGCCATTCCCAGCGACAGCAAGGACCAGAGCTCCTCCTCCTATGAGAACAGCCAGGTTCGCCTCAGGAAAACCAACCATGGGAAGTTTCTCCAAGAAAACCAACAGCAAGTGATCTTTCCCTCCAGTTCTTTTTTCATGCTGTTGCTAACAATCTTCAGGTGGGTTTTCCATGTCCAGAACCAATTCAGTTCAGCTGAGTGTTACAAGTTGACCAGTAGTTAATCCACCACACTGTCTTTTCTCCAACATGTTTTTGTTTCTTTGCCAAGAATCAGATGGCTGTGGTTGCATAGGTAGGTTTCTGAATCCTCTATTCTATTCTATTGGTCTGTGTGCCTATTTTTGTGTAAATACCATGCTATTTTTGTTACTATAGCTTTCTAATACAATTCAAATTCAGGTATTATCCCTCCAGACTTGTTCTTTTTTTACTTAGAATTGCTCTGGCTATTCTGGGTCATTTGTGTTTCCATATGAATTTTAGATGTTTGTTTTAAAGTTCTGTGAAGAATGTTGTTGGTATTTTGATAGGGATTGCACTGAATCTAAAGATTGCTTTTGGTAATATGGCTATTTTACCAATTTGAATCCTGCCAATCTATGAATATGGGATGTCTTTCCCTCTTCTAGTGTCTCTTCAGTTTCTTTCTTCAATGATTTGTAATTTTCATTGTAAAGGTCTTTTATACCTCCTTAGTTAGGTTCTTGCCTATGTATTTTTTGAAGCTATTGTGAAAGGAATTCTTTTCCTAATTCCTTGGCTAGTTCATTATTAGGTATAGAAAATATACTGATTTTTAATGTTGATCTTATATTCTGTCTAGTTATTTCTTGTTATATGACAAACCTCCCCAGATTCAGTGACCAAGTAACCACCATTTTTTATGCATATGAGTTCTCTCAATCAAGAATTTGAACAGGACACAGGACAAACAACATTTCTCTTATCTGTAAGGTCTGTGACATTAACAAACAATCCTGGTTTTTTTCCAAACTGAACAGCTGCTGGTGTTTCAAATGGCTGAAGACTAGAGTTATGTGGAGGTTTCTTCACTTAGAACTCTGGCTTTGGGCAGAGATAACTCAAAGGCAGAGGTCAGCTGGGAGCTTTGACTGGAGCCATCTCCATCTAGAGTGGTAAACACAGGGGAGAATAAGGTAGAACAGTTCAAAAGCCACCTACCTGGACATTCTGAAGTGGTAATAGCAGAAGTAACAAAGCAGATGAATGAGGCTCTAGAAAAAAACAAATCAGAAATAATTTCTCAGATAGCTACAGAGATGGTGACCATAATGAAAAATATGGATAGTGAATCTAGGGTAGATACAAGTTAAAAAAATAGAGAAGCTTAGGAAAATGATGGAAGCCATGAATGCTCAACATAGGAAAGAAATGGAATCCATGAAACAGATTCAAACAGATATGTAGGAGATTAAAAAATTATATTGAAAGCATATGCAGCACCAATGAGAATACAGAATATCAGACATGAAAGACAGGATTGTGATTAATTATCATGAAGAGAAAGATTTTTAAAAATAGCAAAGGACTGCAAAAAATCAATCCAATAGTTGCTAAATGATGCAAAGAATAGCATAAGATTGATTAGCGTCAATGAAAAAGTAACACATAGCACAAATGACATAAAAATCCTGTTCAAAGAAGTAATGGCAAAACACTTCCCATGCAGAGAAAAAGAATTTGGCATACAGATAATTGAGGCATATAGAATTCCAATTACCCATTAATTAAAAAATCTACACCAAGGCACATAATAGTCAAGATTCCAGAAATTCAATGCAAGAACAGAATATTAAAAGCTGTTAGAGAAAATAAATCACCTGGGCTGGGGATTTAGCTCAGTGGTGCTGCCACCTGCCTCTCAAGTGCAAGGTTCTGAGTTCATTCCCTGGTACCAAAAAAAGAAAAGAAATCACCTATAGAGAAAAGCCCATCAGAATCACAGCAGACTTCTCAACACACAAACCCTCGGGTCAAGGAAAATTTGGAGTGAAATATTTCAAGCCCTAAAGAAAACAACCTCTGACACACATTGATGCACCCTGTAAAACTATCTTTCAAAATCGATGGAGAAATAAGATACTTCTATGACCAACAACACCTGAAAAAATTCATGACTACTAAACCATCACTCAAAAACATTCTGAAGGACATTCTAGAAAGAGATAATGAGGACTACAACTCCGTGAACTCCAACAGAATGAATCTACCAGGCAAGGCAAGCAACTAAACAGAGGGTGGAAAAAAAGGAACAATAGGAAAATAACATGACAAGGATAAGTTGGTACATATCAGTTATAGCCATCAATTAAATGATCTCAATTCACCAATCAAAAGAAACAGACTGGCAGCATGGAACAAGAGACAAGATCCAACAATATGCTGCATACAAGAAACACATTCAATTAAAAAATTCATAGACTGAAAGTCAGAGGATGGAAAAAAATACTCCACATGACAGGAAATTTTAAAAAGCAAGGGTAGCTATTCTATTTTAGATAAAGTGGGTTTCAAGCCAAGACTGATTAAGAAAGACAAAGTAGGTCACTATATCCTTGTCAAGGGAATAATCCTAGAGAAAGAGATAACAATCATAAATAAATATATATATATATATATATATATATATATATATGCACCAAAACCCAGCACACCTAACTATATAAAACAAATATTAATAGACATGAAAAATCACATAAGGACTAATACAATTGTAATAGGAGACCTCAATACCCCACTGTCACAAATAGACAATCAACAAAGAAATGTCAGAACTGAACCAAACTTTTGAACAAATGAAGTTCGTAGATGTCTACAGAGTGTTCTACCCCACAGTTTTATAACACACATTCTCCTCAGCTGCTCATGGGATGTTCTCCAAAATAGAGCACATACTAGCTCACTGAGCATGCTTAAGTAAATGCAAAGGAATTGAAATTACCACATGCATATTATCAGACCATAATAGAATGAAATTGGAAAGCAATGGCAAAAGAAACTACAAGAACTTCATAAACACATGGAAATTAACATCATCCCGAACAACCTATATATAGGTCATAGATGAAATTAAAGAAGAAATTAGGCATTTTTACAATTAATAATGTCAAAACAACATAACAGAACTTATGAGAGGCAATGAAAGCAGTCTTATGAAGGAAATTTGTACTAGTGAATTCCTATATCAGAAAAACAGAGGGAGCCCAAATAACCTAATGTTGAACCTCAGGCTTCTAGAAAAAGTCAAGCCCAAAGCACATACAAGGGAGGAAATTATAAAGATCAGAACAGAAATTAATGCAATGGAGACTAAAAAAACAATACAAGGAATCAATGGATTGAAGAGTTAGTTTGTTCTTTGAAAGATTAAATAAAATTGACAAATCCTTAGTCAACCTGATCAAAAAAGGGAAAGACTCAGATGTATGCAATTAAGAATAAAAAGGGTGCACTTACACAAAGATGGCGGCGGTTGCAGGGCGTACTGCCCGGCTGGTGGTGTGGGGCAGAAGACTGTGGCGCGGGCTTACTCCCAGCTGATTGGCCGTGCTGAGCCTGGGTCCGTTGGCCCCGGCAGTGGCCAGCGTAGCCCTGGCAGGGACAGGAGGAGACTGGCATCACGGCCGCGTGAATGTCGCGGCGCACCAAGGCAGCCTCACTGCCTCCGCACAGAAAAACCTTGCCATGGAGCAGTAGAGAAATTCTCGCTTCCTAAGCAGTGGTTCTTGCAATTTTCTTCACTGGAACATGAAGGGGAATATTATATGACACCACGGGACTTCCTCTTTTCACTAATGTTTGAGCAAATGGGACGTAAAACTTCAGTCAAGCTGGCAAAAAAGGATATCGAGGATTTCCTGGCAGGAATCCAAAAGGCTGGTTGTGGATCAACCTTTTTTAGAGACCTTGGCGATAGAGGGCTGATTTCATACACTGTGTATCTTTTCTTGCTTACAATCCTCACTAAACCCCATACAGGGTTTCATGTGGCTTTTAAAATGCTAGATACAGATGGCAATGAGATGATTGAGAAAAAGGAGATTTTTAAGCTGCAGAAGATCGTAAGTAAACAAGATGACTTCAAGATAATGAAAACTAATGAAACAGAATGTCAGGATCAAACAATGAAAGAATCTGAAATTGACACAAACCTTCAGATGCGTTTCTTCGGAAAAAGACGAGAAAGAAAACTTCATTATAAAGAATTTCAAAGATTTATGGAAAATTTACAAACAGAAATTCAAGAAATGTAATTCATTCCGTTTTCCAAAGGTTGGAATTTCATGAGGAAAGAATTTTCACAGTGGCTACTTTTTTTCACTAACACTGAAAATGAAGATATTTGTTGGAAAAATGAAAGAGAGAAGTTGTCAGCAGGAGAGAGCATTAGTTTGGATGAGTTCAAGTCATTTTGCCATTTTATGACCCACTTGGATTTGGATGGTGATGAATGCCTCAGCCATGAAGAGTTTCTTGGGGTGTTAAAAACCAGGATGCATCGAGGTTTATGGGTACCACAACAACAGAGTATACAAGAATACTGGAAATGTGTGAAAAAAGAAAGCATTAAAGAAGTAAAAGAAGTCTGGGAAAGGCCTTTTTTAAAAAGAGATAACATGGAAATGATGTTGCTCCAAATGTCAGGATCTGAGATTTTTTTTCCACAGCATTAGCTGCTTTTATGAAGTTCTCACTGATTTCCTCTGTAATATAAAAATGCTATGTACGTGCTTTCTGATCCAATGGTTTCTTTTTCTTTTTTCCCATTAAGTTTATTGGTACATTTTAGGTATAAAATACAGTTACATACATCATTGGGATCTTGCACCATCACATGAGTATCTTGGTGTTTTTTTTTTCCCTTTCCCCTGCCCTCCCTTCCCTATTTGCAAAGACTTTGTTTCCTTTTTTTCTCCTTTTCTCATATTTTTTTCTTTTCCATTCTTTCCCTTCCTCTACCCCTCCCACTTCCCCTACTCCTTTAGACCTTCTCTTCCTATTACACAATAGCAATTATACATTTTTTCAATTACAATATCAAGATCTAGGAGACATTACCATAGATTTTACAGAATTTAAAAGGATATAGAAAGCATATTACAAAAATCTTTTTTGAAATAAATTTGACAACTTCTAAGAAGTACCTTGGAAGACAAATTAATGAAACAAACTCTGGAGAAAATATAAAATTTGAATGTCACCTATTAAAGAAAGTATATTCCTAGCTTGAAAACCTACCTATTCCTACCCATATGACAACAAAAGGCCCATATACATTTTAACTCATAAATTATATCAAACATTTAAAGCAGAAAAAAGAAGGAACACTTCTCCCTTCATTTTAGGAAATCAACATTGTGCTAATCCTAAAACTGGATAAAGATAATAGAAGAAAAAAGTATGAACATAGATAAAAATTTGTTTAACAAAACAAACTATTAGAACTCAGATCTGGCAGGATGTAGAAAGTGGTTTTATTATAGGGATGGCAGTGTTGGTTCAGCATTGGAAGATCCACCCCCATAAGTCATCATTTTAACAGAGGAAAGGAAAAAGCCATATGATCCTGTCACTAGTTGGAGAAAAAGTATTGGATTAAATTCTACAGCTGTTCCTGGTAAAAGCTATCAGGAGACTAGAAGTAGAACAGAACCTTCTCAATAGATTAAAGACCTGTACTCCATACTTCCAGCAAAAATGCCTTATATGAATGGAGAAGGTACAATGCTTTCTCCCTAAGGTGGGGAACAAGGACAGATATGCCTACTCTTCATCTATCCATTAAACTTTGAAATATAGGCCTAAACCTAAATAATCTGGCTATAAAATGACACAATTAGGATAGGATTGGCAAGGTAGAAGCAAAATCTTTATATGTAGATGAAATGATCATCTACAGAGAAAATACTAAGAAATCTCTAGGAGCCCCTAGAACTTGTATTTGAATTTAGCAGGATTAGAAAACACAAGGTATATATAAAAATTCAGGTCTATGTATACTTGCTATAAATGAAGAATTGGATATTGAAATTTAAAAGTTATGCAGGAGTACAAAGGACCTAGAAAAGTAATAAGAAAAAGACAAAAAAAACAGTGTTGGAAGATATTTAGTACCTAATTTTAAGACTTCCTCCAAAGCTACAGTAATCAAGGCAGTGTTGGTGAAAGAAAGGACATATAGACCATTGGAATAAAACAGAGAATCTAGAAATAGAACCACACATATATGGTCCACTGAGTTTTGAAAGATTATTTAACATTAATATTTTATAGAATATAAACTCAATTTAAGAGCCGAGGAAAAGTCAGTGTTTTCAGCAAATGGCACTAGAACACCTGGTATCTGTATATAAAAAATTAACCTCAACCCTTTATTTCCATACATGAAAATAACTTGAAGGGATCTATGAACCTAAATAAGAAAGCCTAAAAGTATAAAACTTTAAGAAGAAATTATAAGGGAAAATGTTTATGAATTTAGGGTAGGCAAGAACTACCTAGGATCCAAAATCATGATGTGTAAAAGAAAAAAATTGGTAAGTGAGATTCCATCAAAATTTAGAACTTGAAATGACATCATTAAAATGAAAAGTAGTCCTTAAACAGACCATATTTACAATGCATATAACCTATGACAAGAATATATAAAGAATTCTTACAGCTCATTAATAGACAACCCAATTAAAGAGTAGACACCTGCTGCGCAAGCAGAAAGACCCGAGTTCGATCCCCAGTACCAAAAAAAAAGAAAAGTAGACACAAGAAGATGATAAATAGCTAGTACAGCACAAGGAAAGGTGTGCAACTCTAGAATCAGAAAAATACTAATCAGTACAATAACAAGGTTGAATTATACACTCATTAGGGAGATGAAGTTAAAAGTTTTAAAAGCCTTGTCATGATTTTTTCTTTTTGTTGGATTCTCCCTCTTTGCGTTTAATTTGTCATGCCCAATGGATTCATTCTGCTGGGCTTCCTGGGGTTGTGAGCCTCATTGTCTTTTCCTAGGATATTGTCTAAAATTTTTTGGAGTGCTAGTTTGGTAATCATGAAGTTCCTGAAGTGCTCTTTATCATGAAAGTATCTTATTTCTCCATCAATTTTGAAAGATAGTTTTGCAGGTACATCAATCTGGGTTGGAGGCCATTTTCCTTTAGGGCCTGAAATACATCACTCCAAGCTCTTCTTGTCTTGAGGGTTTTCACTGAGACGTCTGCTGTGATTCTGATGGGCTTTCCTTTGTATGTGATTTGTTTCTTTTCTCTCACTGCTTGTAGAATTGTGTTCTTCTGTTGGATTTCTGGAATCCTAACTATTATATGCCTAGGTGTAGATTTTTTTTGATCAAGGCTCATTGGAGTCCTATATGCCTCACTTATCTGGATGTCAAGTTCTTTCCCCCTGCTTGGAAAGTTTTCTGCCATCACTTCTTTGAACAGTTTTTTTTACGTCATCTGCACTCTCTCCTCTTTCTTCGTTGACTCTAATCAGTCTTATGTTATTCTTCTTTGCATTGTCTAGCAGCTGCTGGATTGATTTCTTGGGTTCCCTTACAATTTTAAAGCAATTTTTCTTTTCCTGGTCACTAATTGCAATCTTATCTTCTGTATCTGAAATTCTGTCCTCACATTGGTTCATTCTTCTGCATAGACTTTCGATGGAGTTTTTAATCTCCTGGAAATCTGTTTGTATCTGTTTTATGGATTCTATTTGTTTCCTATGTTGTGATTCCATCTTGTTCCTCAGCTCCTTTTTATATTTATTAATCATGTCTTTTACTATGAGCACAGTCTCTGCTGTTATCTGAGAAATTATTTCTGATTTCATTTTTTCCAGATCCTTTTTTGTTGCCAGTTCAGGGAGTCCAGGTGGTTGAGCATCAGAGTGTTCCATCTCCTTTCCTTTCGGGGTTTCTGCAGGTGATCTGGAAGTCTGGAGGCCCAGAAGGCTCCTCTACACTGGGATCAGTGGTACAGGGGCCCAGAAGCCTCTTCTGAACTGGGAGCAGTGGTATAGTGGCCCAGAAGCCTCCTCTGCCAATAGCCTTCTTGTACACAAATAACAGACTCACTGAGAGAGAAATTAGGGAAACAGTTCCTTTTACAATAGCATCCAAAAAAATGAAATATTTAGGAATCAGTCTAACAAAGGAAGCAAAAGACCTCTACACAGAAAACTACAGCACTCTGAAAAAAAGAGATTGAAGAGAATATAAGAAAATGGAAAGACATCCCTTGTTCCTGGGTAGGAAGAACCAATATAGTCAAAATGGCCATATTTCCAAAACTGCTATATAGATTTAATGCAATGCCAATTGAATTTATAACAATATGTTTCACAGAAATAGACAAAACAATCCAAAAAATCATTTGGAACCACAAGCGACCTAGAATAGCAAAAGCAATTCCAGGCAACAGAGACATGGCAGGGGGTATCCCAATTCCCAACTTGAAACCATACTACAAAGCTACTGTGATAAAAACAGCATGGTACTGGCAAAGAAACAGACCCAAGGATCTGTGGAATAGATTAGAAGATGCAGAAACAATTTCAGACACACTAAGCCACCTTATCTTTGACAAAGGAGCCATCCACCCTCACTGGAAGAAAGATAGCCTATTTAATAAATGGTGTTGGAAAAACTGGATTTCAACCTGACAAAGATTAAAACTAGACCCATACCTTTCACCATGCACTAAACTAAGATTAAAAGTGGATTAAAGATCTAAATGTTAAAACAGAAACACTAAACCAGCTGGAAGAGAGATTAGGTAGAACTCTTGAAGACATTGGCATAGGAAAAGACTTTATGAACAAATCCTTAGTAGCACAGGAACTAGCACAAAGAATCAACAACTGGGATCTCATCTTATTAAAAAGATTCTGCACTGCAAAAGAAACCACCAACAGAGCTAAGAGACAACCTACAATGTGGGGAAAAAAGTTTTATCAGCTGTTCCTCGAAGGACTACGATCTGGAGTATATAAAGAACTTGAAAAAATCAGACTCCCCAATTTTAAAGACACAATTCAAATATGGGCATCTGAAATGAACAGATATTTCTCAGATAAAGAAGTAAAAGCAGCAAATAAACATATGAAAAAATGTTCAACATCACTGGTCATTTGAGAGATGCAGTTGAAAACAACACTGAGATTCCACCTCTCCCCAGAAAGAATGGCTGCTATCAAGAAATCAACCAATAACAAATGCTGGCGGGGGTGTGACGAGAAAGTAACCCTTCTCCATTGTTGGTGGGAGTGCAGACTGGCGTAACCACTGTGGAAATCAGTATGGAGATACCTCAAAGAACTAGGACTAGAGGTCGCATTTGACCCAGCTATCCCCTGCTGGGTATCTTCCCCAAAGAATTAAAAGAATCATACCACAGTGATATATGTGCTCCCAAGTTTATAGCCATATACTTTGTAATAGCTAAAGCTTGGAAACAGCCCAAGTGTCCATCAACTGGAAACTGGATAAAGGAGACGTGGGTTTTTTTTATAAAATGGAGTACTACTCAGCCATAATGAACAACAAACTAGAGATATTTATAGCTAATTGGATGCATATTGAGGCAATACTCTTAAGTAAAATACATAGAACACACGTGTAAATACTGAATAGTTCCTCTGGTGTGAGAAACTGAAAGTGTAAATAAGGATTAAAATGATTAAAACAAATAATTGATAATTTCAAACAGGAAGAAAAGGTTCAAAGGGGTAGGGGAAGTGGAAGAGGAAGGGGAAAAGAAAGAAGGGAAAGGAAAAATTATGAGAAAAGGAAAGAATAGAAACAAAGTCTTTGTAAATAGGGAAGAGTGAAGGGGGTGAAGGGAGGACAGGGAATGGGGAAAAAATAAGAGCCAAGATACATCATGCACAGGTACAAGAACCCAATGATAAATGTAAACATATTGTATACCTAAAATGTACCAATAAAAGAATTTCAGCAAAAAAATTAATAATAAAGCCAGAGTTTGGAGGCTTGGCACTGCTGGTCTTGCTTCTGAATTCCTTGTTTTCTTGGAGCTCCAATCTTCTGAATCTAAACTTTTGACTGACTCACTTGGAAACCAAGACCTGCATGTCAGTAGGGAGTACTCCTGTCACCAAAAGTAACAACTGTAAGAAATTTTCAAAATTCATCAAGTTCCTATAAATGGCCTACATATCTCCCTAATCTGTCCCTAAATCATGTATAGGCATCTAGATAATTTTGATCCTTAATCTTAAACTTTCTTATTATGATAATGTACTTCTCTGAATTTAAAATGCCAACTATTTTAAGACACATTGAAGTTTCAGAGACATTAAATGTGAAACAAAGAGCAACTTCATGTTGGCCTATTTTGACTTGTCCAGTTAATAGGACTACTCTTTGAAGTCTGACAGGTGGTAGCTTCCTCATCCCAAATGACCAGATCATTCAGAGCCATGCTCCTCTTTCCTAGTAAACTTGCCTGACATCCTGATATCCTCACTGATGTAAGATGAGTAAACATACAACATAGTTTTTTCAAACTCAGAATCACTTTAATCCCAATGAGGAGGATTACACATGTATAGACTGTTTACAAATTAGGCAACATTGGTACACAGAATGGATCCAAAGTCCATGCTATGTGTGGCTTCCTAGAGGGCAATCTGAGCCAACATGTCACTGAACCGATGATTGCCCTGTTGGAAGCAGGGTTTGGGGGGGTATATGGAAAAGCCTAGGTTTCTGGAATTCCATGTAATCATTTCCCACTCTAAAGTCAACAAATGTAAATGTAGAGATAGTTCATTATTATTGCTTTTCAACATGAATATCTGTAATATCCTGAATATGTGCTAGGAACTGGAAACCCAGAAACAAATAAGATATAGTCCCTGTCTTTAAGGACCTTGTATTTTAATCATAGAGGACAAATAATTAAACAGTAATACCATAATGCAATGTTTGTAAAGGCCTTTGAAGACAGTTAAATCAGACCAGTGCAGGTGATAAGAAAGGTTTAAAGAAAATAATGCTTGAATTTAGTTTTGAAACACAAATAGATGTTACCCAGCCTCCAAATGGAGGGAAAAAACAGAGGCTTTTGAAACACTGCAAGATGCAAGGGATGATGAGGAAGGGTGCTGGGGAAAAACACAGGCTCTGATGCTGGAAAGGCAGGAAACATCAGGTCACGGAGGGCCTGCTAAGTAAAGAATTTTGGACTTAACTGGGGAGAATGAAGAGCCAATGAAGGATCTAAACAGTAGGATGGGACAAGCAAGAGACAAGGTTGTTGCACAGAAGAAAGATTGTGGTGGCTGCTGTGCGACGTGTGCTGTGGAAGGGGATAGAATCCCAGGCAGGAAAATAGATGGGAGGCTTTGTCATGATCTAGGCAAGGATGAATAAATTCAGTAAGAAAATAGTAGTAGTTGAGGTGAAAAGTAAATGGCAGTATTGAGGATCTCCAGACACAAATATCAAAAGGGCTTAGGGAATGAGTAAATGTGGGAAGTGAATTTTAAAAAATATACAATAGCTCCAACATTTTTCATTTGGGCAATAGGTGGTGCCATTTCCCCAGAGGAGCCTTTATAGGGGTAGGGAATCCTAAATTTAGATTCAGTTAGGTTGCAACTGAAGTCCCTGAGAAACAAGCAAAAAGGGGAAAGCATCCTAACCTAGGCAATATACTAAGAAATACAACTAACATATACATAGCACTCTAGCTTATACAAAACTTTTACTGATATATGAGACATGAGTACACCAGACAGTGTGGGGGAGGGTAGTTAGTTTGGAGGTGGATTTTCTGGAGAGAAGGAATAAGATATATGTAGAGAACATTGAAAACTCTGGCATGGAAGTTGGGCTAGATGCAAAAAGTAAGGAAACCCAGAAAGATTTCATAGGGCTTCGTCTGGAAGAAAACGTGTTCAAAAATATTGCAGAAACTTTGAGTTAAAGATAACAAAAAAGAGGAAGGGCATTTTGAATTCACTTCCAACTCTTGTCATCAACTAAAAAGAAAAGAGAAAAAATTTTAAACTTTCACCTTTGATAAAACCAGAAAAAGTGTTCTAAAACAATAAAACTATGAAAAATACCAAATGAAGTAAATTTCAATCCAAAATATATCATGACACAGAGCTATCACATTCCCTTCACAGACTCTGGGAAAGAAATCCACTTTCTAAAATTAAATGTGAGAGAGTCTGGCTGAGCTGCAGGTGAAACATGGGGATCCTAATGATGCAGCACAACAGGAAGCAAAGCACAGGGAAGTAGAAATGAGAAACAGTATCTTAGCGCAAGTTCTGGATCAATCAGCCCAGGCCAGGTTAAGTAACTTAGCCCCTGTAAAGCCTGAAAAAACGAAAGCAGTAGAGAATTACCTTATACAGATGGCAAAGTATGGACAGCTAAGTGGGAAGGTCTCAGAACAAGGTTTAATAGAAATTCTTGAAAAAGTAAGCCAACAAACAGAAAAGAAAACAACAGTTAAATTCAACAGAAGAAAAGTAATGGACTCCGATGAAGATGATGATTACTGAACTAAAAATGTTTAGAGACTGACACTTAATGGAACAGTTTTAGGGCAGAAGTTAAATTTTGCTTAAATGTTTACTTTGTTTTGTCTATATGCCTTTAAAAAAATAAACTTGTTATGCAAATTAATTAATTAATTAATTTAATTTAATGTGATCTTCCTGAGGTCCTTTCCTGGTAGAGTCAAAAGGTAGGAGGTCTGACTAAAAATGGAGCAGAGATGGCCAGTGTTCTGCAATGTCTGTTCTCTCTATGATAATAAAACCTCTGGTTTTAACTGGGCATATAGTTTTCTGACATAAGGTCTATATTTGTCTGCTTTCATTGCAGGTAGGTATGGCTATATGACTAAGTTCTAGCGTATAGAATATAAGTGCTCTGTGAAACTGGGAAGTTTGCTCTCTTTAAACTTTCATTGAGATATAATTTACATACCATACAATTAACCCACTTAAAGTATATTTTTAGTATATTAGAGTTATACAGATATCTCCACAATTACTGATAATTCTTATCACCCCCAAAAAGAAACTCTGTACCCCTTACCCATCACCTGTACACACACACACACACTGCTCCCAGCCTCAGACAATCACACAACCACTAGACTACTCTCTGGCTTAACACATTTGCTTATGCTGAACACTTCATGTAAATAAAATCATATGCTAAATGGTCTTCTGTGTCCAGCTTCCTTCACTTATTTTTTCACGTATTTTCAAGATTTATTCACATTGCATGTATCAGCACTGCATTTCTTTTTATTGTTGAGTTATATTGTTTTTTAGAGGTAACACATTGTGTTCATTCATCAGTTGATAAATATTTTGCTTGTTTCCAATTGTTAGCTATTGTGAATAATGCTGCTACACCCATAGTTGTACAAGTCTTTGTGTGGATATGTTTCCATTTCTCTTGGGTATATACCTATGAATGAAACTGCTGGGAACTGTGGTTATTATATGGTTCTTATATGAAGTATGATTAAAAAATAGGTGTGTTTAAATAAAAAGATTATTACAGTAAAGGACATGTTGCCATTAAACCCCTTCAAGATATTTCCCCTTGCTTTGAATACACTTATTCCATCATTCTTGCCACTTTCTGAGGCAGTTCTGGAAATCCTTTTTCATGTCTTAATTGTGTCATTGTGGCTGTCTCAAAGTCCTGAATTGATTGAAAACATTTACCTTTTGACATTGGAGAAGAGATAGAAGTTGTACGATGCCAGATCCCATGAATAGGGTAGATGAAGACACACTGTAATGGTTTTAGATTCTGTCTTCCTGTTGAATAGTACCCAGGAACAACATTCACCATATATTTTTAAAATCACAATTTGTAGAAACACAAAATAGGACTTCCATAACTGCTTCAGAAAGTGGTTAGAATGATGGGTTAAATGTGTTCAAAGTGAAGGGGTATACTTGAAGAGGGATTAAAGTCATTTACTATAATAAACTTTTAAAAATTTAAACACTCACCGTATGTTTTGATCAACTCCAGTATGTAACAATTTGAGAAATTGCCAGAACTGTTTTCTAAAGCAACTATACTGTTACTGTTTGCATCTAGATGTCCCGCCAAAACCTCATGAGCTCATTGGTGGGGGTTTTCAGAGGTGACTAGATCTAGTGTGTGAGAATATGGATTGAGGGTATGTGATATCTAAATTTTTCCACTGGTTGGTTTAGCATAGTTCTGGGTGTACATGATAGGAAGGCTCATCCTGAGTGTGAGTAGTACCACCCAAAAGGCTTGTAGCCTGGATGGAATAAAAGGGAAGGGAGGCTTGTTACTTCACTGTCTCCCACCTGCTCTGCCATGGACTGTTTCTCCTCTGTGATCCACCTCTGCCATGCCACCCTGCCTTGGAGCCAGCCGACTATGGACTGAGACCTATACAAACTGTGAGATGAAATGAACTTTTCCTCATTTAACTTTGGGTGTTAGGTATTTTGTCTCAGCAATGAGAAAAGTAGCTAAGATATATACCATTTCATATTCTTACAAGAGTGGGAATTTAGCTTTTAAAGAGAGAAGGTGTGCTCCTTCCTGGTGGTGGAATATGAACACACAAGAAATCTGGAACTGTGTTGGACAGGAAAAAAATGTATGTTGGGATTGGCCAAGCAACAGTGGTCATGAAGTAATTGCTTCCAAACTTCATTTATGTGAGAAAGACATAAAGCTACAATTATTTAGAGATTTCTATCCTTTATAGCTGAATCTAATCCTAATAGATATAGGTTGTTGGAGGCTAGGTAACGCCCCCTGGAAAATCAGAAAACACACAGAAAAAGCATCCAGGAAAGTAGAACCAACAGGGAGGTGACTAAAGAAGAGCCAGACTGACGCATCATTTTATTATCCTTCTAAAACTTCTGTCTTTATAAAGTGGGATGAAGAGGAGGGATGTAGGGCCACCAGATTACAATAGAGCAGCTGAGTAAAGTATATTGTTTTGAGCTAAACCATTGTCCTGATCTCTGATCAACTAAACAACTAAAAGGCATAAGACATTTGGTGAGAGATTGGAGACATCCCTTCTCACATTCCTAACCCCTCTCCACCCCATTTTTCAACATCATGACCTGAGCATTGAACGATGTTTACTCATTGAAAGGGATCCTTGTGGAGATTATTAGGAGAAAAAAAGTCATCATAAGAGAAATTATTCTAGAAAAAATATATATATATATGTATGTTACTATATATATATGTATGTTATATATATGTGATGTTTTGATGCATGCATATATTGTAGGATGATTGAACCAAGCTAAATAATATTCACCACATTACTTAGTCATCATTTTTTGTGGTGAAAGAATTTAAAATCTATTCTTTCAGTAATTTTGAAACATACAGTATATTATTACTAACTAAAGCACCAGGGTGATCATTAAACATATTCTCCTATCTGGCTGAAACTTTGTACCCTTTGACAAACCACCCCTTTCCCATCTGCCACCTCAGTACTTTGGGAACCATCCTTTCACTCTTTGTTTCTATGAGTTCAACATTTTTTTAGGTTCCACATATCAGGTGTGATCAAAGTATACAAAGTGAACGTTTACATTAAAATTTATTACAGTAAAACACTTTGCCATTAATCCCCTCAAAACACGTTTACTTAGAATACACTTATTCCATTGTTCTTGTCATATTTATTTATTTGTGTATTTTCTGAAATGGGGTCTCAGTATGTAGTTCAGGCTGGCTTGAACTCACTGTGTAGCCCAGGCTGACTTCAAACTTGCAGCAATCCTCCTGCCTCAGTCTCCCAAGTGCTGGGATTACCGTCATGCACTACCATGACCAGCTCTAGCCACTTTCTGAATTAGTTCAGGAAATCTTCTTTTGTGCATGTCTTTATGAGTTATGAGCAAAAATACAGTGAATACTGATGCCAAATGGGCAAGCTCTAAAAACATTATAGTATGTCCTTATTCATACTGTAATGTCCTTATTTATCCACCTTATTCACTGGATCTGGCACCACACAACTTCTGGGTCTTCTCCAAAGTCAAAACAACCATGGAAATTAAATGTTTTTAATCTATTCAGGTTAACAAGGCAGCCACAATAGCATGATGAAAGACATTCATGAAAGAGTTCATGAAAGTGGCAAGAACAATGGGGTAAATGTTTCTTAAGCAAGGGGACATATTTTGAGAGGGATTAATGGCAATGTATCTTTTACTGTAATACTTTTTATTTAAACATCATATTTTTAATCACACTTCATATAAGTAAGATCAAGTGGTATTTGTGCCTGGGTTATTTCATTCACCCTAATGTCCTTCAGGTTCATCTATGTTGTCACAAGTGACAGGATTTCCTTCTTTTAAGTCTATACAGTATCCCTTTGTGTATATACACCACATATTCTTTCTTCATTCACTGATGAAGACTCAGGTTGTTTCTATATCTGGGATTTTGTAAATAATGCTACAGTGAACATGGAACTGCAGATGTCTCCTAGACATACTGACTTCAATAGCTTCTCCAAAGGACTTCAAAAGTACTGTGAAGACCAATACAACAGAGACACTGATATGTTTGATTTTTATGACTTTGTCCAGTTATCTAAACTTATTCTGAAGACCAAATGAATTTTGAAAAGATATCAACCTAATATCATGAAATAATTTTCTTTTGTATTTAAATTATATTCTGTGGAGCTCTTTTTTCTTCTCTACAAATTTTCTGTTTAACCTATGATGATGGGAAACTGTAATATTTGTTTCTCTTCTGAAAGAAAACAGAGAGAGAAGGAAAGCCAATTTTTGAAAACTGATGATAAACCTTATGTCATATTAAAAATAAGACCTAAATAGCTGTAAGAATTATGGACATAGAACTGAATGTAAATGTTAGAATAATGAATATGCTAAAATAAGTAATGAACATAAATCCAGAGTCATCAGAATGCAAAGGAGGTCTTAAGAGAAGAGAAAGATAATTAATTTCACATCATTACCCTGTTTAAAGCTCCCAAGTGGCCTCCCCATGCATGACTCTTGGAATAAAATCTGAATTCTTTGCCAAGAGAATGAGATGTGTGCTCACCTCTCCATTTCTGTCTTGCACATGGCCTCTTTAGTCTCCACACTCCACACTCACCAGCCCTCTAGTCCTGAGGAAGGTAAGTCATTCATTCAACAAACATTCACTGAACACTTAGTATGGACTCATTGTTTTAAGCATTTTGGAAAGAGTGGTGGAAAAAAAACCTGACATCCAATTTATATTTTAATGGAAGATATAAACAAAAAATTAAAAGAAACAAATAAATATATAGAAATCTTCAGATAATGATGTATATGATGAAGTATCAGATCAAAGGGTAGAGAATGATAAGGGAAGACAGGAACAAGTTTTGGTAAGAAAGTCAGGACAAGCTTTTCTAAAGGAGTGGTATTTGAGAATGGACTTCAATAATGGGAAGGAAAAAGCTATGAAAAATTTACAAGAGGATACCTGGCAGGGAAAATAGCAAGTGTAAGTGCCCGGGGGCAGAAATGAGTTTTGTATGTTCAAGGAATAGAAACAAGGTCATTTCAGCTGCTGTTTACTGGAACTTTATGGATCATTGAAATATTTTGTGTGGGAAAGTAATTTGATTTTATACTTTTTTTTTTTTTAACAACACTCTGGCTACTGTGTGGAAAATAAACTGATCAAAATGGAAGCAGGGAGACTACCCAGGAAGCTGTTGTCATTATCTAATCAGGGAATACATGGTGACCTGACCTATAAAGACAGTGGTCAAGCTGGGAGAAGTTGCCAAATTCTGACATATTTCCAAGCAGAATTAGTATAACTTGCTGATATGGGGAGTGAGATAAAGAGAGAGATTATGGATTAGTCCTAGATACTTGTCTAACAACTGGGTTAATCATGTTTGTGTTTACCAAATTGGGAAAACAGAGGTAAAAAGGAGAAAAATTTAAGAGTAATCCTTATAAAATTAATGGTCACCAATTGATAACAGTAGCCATTCCTGGATGACAATGTGAGGGTAATGTTTTGTTGGGTTTTTTTGTCTTTGTACTTTTCTGTGTTATCTGCATTTTTACAACAAAGACATTTCATTTTTACATAAGCATGTGAAGTCATTTCTGTAAAAGTATTATTTTTCAGGTGGCCTAAAGAATAATAGCCAGATTAAATGCAGTTTGCTAAATGTATTTAGGCTGAGGTGGAGGGGTTATGATACTGTAGAAAGTTCTTGTATTTTAGGATCAGAAAGCCAATTAAACTTCAGATTTGCTTAAAAATAATGTGTTCTAAGTAAGTTATTTACATTTTAGCAGTTCTCTCATATGTAAATAGGATATAATGATCTCTCAATAAAGAGTGGCATAGTTTGTATCTGCGTAGCTGTGTTCTGACTCCAGGGATTGGAGCAGAGGCACTAGGCATGGGTGCCTATTAGAAATTCTAATGGAGGTGTGAGGGTAGGCAATTAGAAATGCAATCTGGAGTTCAGAGAAGTAGAAGCAAGAGAAACGAACTAGAGAGTAAGCTTATAGTGGGATTTGTAAATAAATCATCTGGGACTGGATACAAGAAAAGAAAAAAATTTAAGGCAGAACCCTGGCTGACTTCAACAGACCAGGGTAATAAAGAAGAACCAATAAGCTCTTTTATCTCAAAAATTCTCCCCATTCCACCCCAAAGTTCTCCACCTCTTTTATCTGGTTAACATCTACTCATTCCATACATAACTTAAGATCTCAGGTCATACATAACTTCATTTATTTTTAAATTCATCACACTCTACTAAGCTTATTTGGTGAATAATAGGATAAATTAGTCTTGGCCTTCATTAAGATTATTTTTCACTCACAGAGACAGCCAACAAATAACTAGGTAAGTAAACACATAAAGAAGGTAGTTACAGACTGAAGCCAAACACTGACTGAGACAACCAGGATGATAAAACTGAGCATCACTTGGGGTTTTCTTTAGATGGTAAGGGAAGTTTTCACTGTATAGCTGACCACTGTGCTAATATCAGAAATAGGAGATCCAGTGAGAGAGGAACATTCCAGGCAAAGAGAATTGGAAAGGGTGTCGTTTGTGTCAAAGACTAATCTTCCCTACTCCTGGGAGTCATCCGGGTTCCCTTTGCTCTACTCTCTTGTAACACTTGGCACTCTTGAAGAGTGCCTGGTGATTTGAAATCGAGCTGGACTCTTGATTCATTTATAGAGCTAAAATTGAGCTAACATTTATTAAACAGGGTTAAGTTGTATTGAGACTTCTCTGCAAGTAACTGCTAAAAGATGTAAAGAAAAAATTTTATAACTATTGTAACTGGTGTCTGGGTTGGGAAAATTGGTTCATTTGCCTACACAAGGGTGACTCTCTCTTTCTTGATTTCCCTGTCACTCTCCCCCTTCCACTACCTTCTCTGTCCTTTTTCTAGGCTCTAGGGAAGGATGAGAGAAGATGCCCTCCCTGATGCGTAAATATCCTTCTATCTCCTCCCAGCCCTTTCCAATTTTAACAAAGCCTTCTCTGCTTACATTTCTCTGGTGGGTTTCCACCCATGTTCCATAGCTGTATTCACTGAAGTGAGTTGAGTAGAATATTGGGCCAACTGTGCCAGGGGGAAATTCAGGCCCACCTCCACTACTTTTTGTTATGCAACTTTGGGAAATTTCTCCTTTAAAATCAGATTAGAGTACCTTCCTTCCCAGGCTTTTGTGAAGAATACATAAGGAAGTTGTTGGTAACTTGTAAGGCAATGTAGAATTATGAAGCATTATTAACATTTGCCTAGAGCAGACTGGAGACTTGATGATCCAGACAGAGACAGCTTGAGAACACTGTGAACCTAGAAAGAAAGAAATGCCTAAAATTAGAATGAGGAGAAGAAACAGAGAGAACTCTAAAGACATCATTTGGTCTGGGTCTACACAGACATTTGTAGGGCTGGCTCCCCAAGGTCTGAGTCAAGATCCTGGGGAGATAATGATTAAATTCTCTCTTCGGCCTCCCTTGAAGAGTCCAAATTCTGTCACAGACTTAAGTTAGTTGGGGAATATATAATTTCCTATTGCTATGGTAAAAAATGACCACAAAGATAGTGGCTTAAAATAACACAAATATATAACTTACAATTCTAGATATCAGAAGTCTGAATTGAGCCTCACCAATCTAAAATCAAGCTATGTTCCTTTCTGGAGGCCCTAGGAAAGAATCGTACCTTAGAGTTAAGCTTATAGTTCATCTTACCTTATAGAATCTTACAGTTCTAGAGGATATTCACATTCCTTGGCTCATGGCCCCTTTCCTCCACCTCCAAAGCCTGCAAGCAGGTACTTCGTCTCACATCTCCTAGCCCTGCCTCTGCCCCTCCTATCTCCCTCTTCCACTTATAAAGACACTTGCAGTTACACAGGGCCCACCCAGACACTCCTCATTTCATTACAGCTGATTAGCAACCTCAATTTCATCGGCAAATTCCATTTCCCCTCACAGTATAACATAACATTGTCACAGGTTCCTGAAATTAAGACATGCTCATTTTGGGAGAGGCAGGAGTCTAGAAACAATAGAGTTCACCTCCCACATATCCCCCAGAAAGCCCTTCCTGAACTCTCCCACTCCCAAAAGAATGAGGTGAGTGAACCTGCTTAGTAGCCTGCTATGTGGTCACATCTATCACTCTCACCTCAGTGTTGTGCCTCTTTCTTTGTCTACAAGGAGAGAGACTGACTTTTCCATTCTTGATTGTGTCTGTCTCTTCATTAGAATATAAGCACCACATGGATCAGGATCTTTGTTGGTTTTTTTCTAGACTGAAAATTGTACTATATTTAAAGGCATTGGCTTTTAGTAGTGAGCGTTCATGTATATTTGTTGAATGAATGAATTGTGAATTACTCCATCACCTAGCAAGACAATTAAGTAAACACTTATGTTGCTGCTACTATCATTACTACTACTACTATTATTATGGCACTCTTACTATGTACCAGGCACTATGAGGGACTTTACATAGATCATTTTATTTGATCCACACAACAACCCATGAGGGAGGAGCTGTATTTCACTATCGTTATACCAAAAACAAAACAAAACCCCGAGGTTTAAAGAAGTTGTCATTTTCCCAAAATCAAATGGCCTAAGAGGAAGCTGAACTTAGATTTAAAATCATGTCCTTCTGATACTCAAGCCCATGTTTCTTTTATTTCCAATTTCTCTGAGAGGTGTTGAAGGCCCTCTGACTTCAGGGCACACACTCCAGTACTCTATGGAATTCCATGGAATGTATCCCAACCTTAGCCCTGATAACAGTGCAACAACCCCTAGTACAAGCAGGCAGGGAGGTGCCTCCTTCTACTAAAGAATGGGAGTCATTTATTTAGTGTGGGCAAGGTCTCCATAAGAACTATAGGCATATTTACCAGATATATGGGAATTATTCCTAGACAAGAACAATTTAGGGTTACCTAGGGGCCACTAAGCCAAGTCCTCAATAGTGACAGTAGTTATCCTACCTAGATCAAGGACTTGGTGATACCCTCTCAGCATTCTCTCTTGACCCCTGCCTTAACCACCTAAGGGTGGCAAGATTTCATGTGAAAATGATGGAACTTTAGCAGTATGTGTAAGGCACAAACCCTGTGGTACTACAATTTAGTATTAATCTTGGGCCAACACTCTGGGCCCAATATGAGTTACACTGACCAGGCTATATTGTGTGCTTACCTAAAATATGCAAGAGGAAATAGCTGCTTTTACTGACCAATTATAAAAGCATGGGTTTTCCTTCAGCAAATTAACTAAAGACAGAACTACTGGATCCAAGGGGGAAAAGTCAATAATGGCTTTGGTCATTCATGCACTCAACAAACATTGACACTTGTGCCAGCTTCCTAGCTAGAGGCTGATGATCAGGCTTCAGGGAAGAAACAGTGGTTCAGTATAACTGCATTCTGCTGTAACACCAGACTAGGGAAGTGAGTTAAATGCAAAACAGGCAAAGCCATAGCTTTGGAGAAACAAAGATTATAGCAGCAATTACAAGGGGAGGAGAGAGACTCAGGATTCAGAGCTAGGTTATCTTCTTAGGGAAACAACATGTAAGAAAATAGGAAAGTTAGCAATGAAAGCATGCACAGGAGACAGTAGGTGAAGTGACTGGAGTGAGGACAGGATGATAAGGCATAGGTAAATAGAACTGGTAGAAAGGACTTGAAACCCAGGCTTTGGATTTGGATTTTTACATAATAGTGCATTGAGATCCATTGAAACTTTTCTTTTTAATTACTGAGGTATAATTTACATACCACAAAATTCACACTTCTTAAGTGTATAATTAAGTGATTTTTAGTAAATTTACCAGGTTATGCAACTATCAACATCATCAGCCAATTTTAGAACATTTCCCTCACTCTAGTAAGATTCCTTCTGGCCATTTACAGCTAATCCCCATTCCCATCTCCCACCACAGCCAAACAATTTCACTTTCCACTTCTACTAGTTTACCTTTGTGACACATTTCATATAAAGAGAATCATACAATATATAGTTTATAATTTCTGCCTTTTTCACTTAGCATAGTGTTTTTTAAGTCCCTCCATGTTGCAGCATGGTATTAGCATTTTATTCCTTTTCATTGATGAATAGTGTTCAATTGTATGGATATACCACATTTTACTTTTCTATTTTCCAGTTAGTACATTTGAATAGTTTCCAGTTTGAATTTATGAATAATGCTGCTATGGGAGGCATCACAATCTGAGATTTCAAGTTATATTACAAAGCTACAGTGGTAAAAACAGCTTGGTACTGGTACAAAACAGACAAGTGGATCAATGGAAGAGAATAGAGAATGTAGCAACCTCTAATCTACATTTATTTTCTATATTTTTGCCTTTTTAAGTATTTCATATGACATGGATCATACAAAATGTAGTCTGTTATGTCTGGACACAATATATTTAAGTGGACAATATATTTAAGATTCTCTCCTGTTGTACAATGTTCAGTAATTCACTTCTTTTTATTGTCAGATAATATTCTGTTGTATGAATATGTTATATTGTGTTTATCTACTCAGCAGTAAATGGGTATTTGGGGTGTTTCCACTTTTTATGTATTGTGAATAATACTGCTGTGGATATTCATGTACAATTTTTTGTGTGAATACATTCATACACATACATATCATTTCTCTTGTGTTGACACCTGGAAGTGAAATTCTGAGTTATATAGTAAGAACATATTTAATCTTTTAAGAACCTGCAAAACTTTTCCAGAATGGCTGCACTATTTTGCATTCTTATCAGCATTATATGAAGGTTCTATTGTTTTCTTGTTTCCTCCAAAAATATTATTATTTTTTAATTATAGCCACTCTAGTGGAGGTGAATGAATCTCACATTGTTTAATTTGCACTTATTTAATAACTAGTGATGTTGAACATCTTTAAATATGCTTATTAGACATTCATATTTTATTTTTGTGAAGCACTATATCTATTCAAATCTTTTGCTAATTTTTAATTGGGTTATCTTCCTATTAGGATGAGGAGGGTTCTTTATATAATATAAATATATTATCAGATATGTGATTTACAATTATTTGCTCCAGGTCAGTAGCTAATATTTTCATTTTCTTTTTTTGTTTGTTTGTTTTTTGTTTTTTTGTTTTGATTTGGTTTTTTTGAGACAGGGTCTTGTTATGCAGTTCAGACTGGCCTTGAACTCATTATGCAGCCCAGGATGGCCTCAAGCTCACAGCCCCCTGCCTTTGCCTCCCAAGTGCTGGGATTATAGGTGTTTACCACCACATTCAGGGCTATTTTAGTTTTCTTGATGGTATCTGTTGAAAGATTTTTGAGGGAGAAAAAAAGGGACAAGAAAAAGTGTGCTTCAGGGAGATGCATGGCAGCAGTAGTGGGGTAGATCAAAGCGGACCAAGAGGTCTTTTTGTCAGTTGTAACAAAGGGAATAGGCTCAACCAAGTTTCTTAAAATTCTCTGGGAATCAAAGGGTTATAAACCGCTCTTTATTGAAGTCTGTTTACAGTCCAGTTAATCAGTAAACCTTTCAAGAGGTTTTGCAGGATTCAGAGAGGAGGAGAAATAAGTGTGAAGAGCTGAGTGGCTATTCAAGAGCTACATAAATAATTTTCAGCATTGAGACGGACAATCCTGAATCTCTTTCCAGGTCCTGTCACACTGAGCTTACTGGAGGGAAACTGGGCAAACTAGTTCTTGGCCCCTTAGTTTCTGACCAGTGAAGAGGCTTATTTGGAGAGTAGGTACACATTTCCGTGGCTCTCTTTGAAGAAACCCAGCAAGATGTCAGACCTGCTCTCAGTTTTCCTGCACCTTCTCCTTCTCTTCAAGCTGGTTGCCCCCGTGACCTTTCATCACCACCACTATGATGACCTTGTGCGGACACTGTACAAGGTGCACAACCAATGCCCCCACATCACACGGATCTACAGTATCGGGCGCAGTGTGAAGGGGAGACATCTCTATGTGCTGGAATTCAGTGATTACCCTGGAACTCATGAGCTCTGTAAGTCCTGAGTGGTTCTTGGAGTGTCTGGAGAAAGACCCTTCCCTTACAAATCCAGTAATGGAATTGTTTCTAGGAAGGTTTATGGAACCCTCCACCTTGTAAATATGACTTCTTCCTTTACCTGTGTTAAATCTTTTCCTCTTTCTTGGGCTCTGTTTCCTTAATACCTAAATGGTAAAAAGTGAATCTTTCTTGCCCCCTTCCCAGCCCCCCTCTTTCCCTCCCATTCCCGTTCTTTTTCTCTTATTAGTCACTTTTCATTATCCAATGGCTCTGAAGCATAGCAGAAATCATTAGCCCTCCTAGTTCTGCCAGGAAAGAAGGATTTAGAAATAGCTCTCCTGGGAATGCCAGTATGATAGACCATGGTATCCTAGACAGAACTTGAGAGATGGTTATTAGCTATAGTTATTGAATTATTGAATTATTTTTGTTGTTATTGTTGTTAGTTTACTTCTATTATTAAAACACTCAATGTCTGGGTTAAAAATTAAAAATTAGACAGGAAAAAATTCCTCTATGATCTCACCATTCACAGGTAACCATTGTTAACATATTGAGTTATGTCCTTTCAGACTTTTTAAATGCATACTAAACTTACCTCTCTCATAGGCATATTTTTTCATAAAAATGGAATTATACTATAACTGTTTTTCTCATCTCATACTCTGTTGTGTATAACACCAATGTCTATAATATAGATTCAATGTCATTTTTTAGCTGCCTAACATTCTATTCCATGGTTGTCTTTAACTGTTCATATTAATGATCATTTAAGTTGTTTCTAATTACTACTCACTGCTTTATTTACAGCAATTGTGACATTCAAGTTATATCAGTTCTTCCTTCTAATGGTCAACCCCAAATCACTCTTTTCATTCCACCTCCACACCTCCACACTAACCCAGTCTCCATCACAATGTGCCTAAATTACTGCACTAAACTCCTAAAGTGTCTCCTAACTCATAACTGTTGGCACTCTCTGAACCTTCCATTTGGCACACAGATGCCAGGATAATTTCCCTGAACACTGATATAATGTTCTCACTCTCTGCTTTAAAAACTCAAGGTATTCTGGCTGTGAGAGCCTCAAAATACTACAGAGGAAAGGTCTATGGAGGGTTATGTTGCTACACGGGGATAAGAGTCTTGTTTAGAAGCTGCACTTACAGAGCAGACACATGCTTTTACTCAGATCACATGTTCATTGTGGCTGTAAATGAACATGGGGTTAGTCCTCCTCTTTGTATCCTCATTTTGTTGCCTTTGTTCTTTCTAGCATCCAAGGCCTTCCCTGAAGCTTTTTCATACACTAGCTGTCATCAATCCCTCATTTCTCTGAAGTCCTGTAACTTTTACTGTTCATCCATACATTCCTTTCATTCAGTCAGTACAAATATTTACTAATCACCTAACATATGCAAGAACTTTTGTAGACTCCAGAAGTACAGCCAAGAACGATAAAGACTCTGACCTCATGGGCCTGAATTCTAGTGGGCTAAAATTGCAATAAATGGGTGGTTAAACACACATTATGTCAAATAGAAATAAGTGCTATAGCAAAAACTAAATCAGGAGTGATGGAGTCCCATGGAGTTGGAGGAGGGGCTAGGAATGCTGTTGATGCTCAGGAAAGACTTCTCCTCTGGGGTGGTTTTGAACAGAGATCTGACAGGAGCATGCCATACTGATGAGGGAGAGAGGCAGGGTGCAACAGGCAGAAAGAAGAGCAAATGCAATGCTCCAGGAGCCAGAGCATGCTTGGCACACATGAGGAACAGTGAGGGGGACACTATCTCAAACAGAGTGACTGGGGGGTGAGGAAGAGGAGAGGTTGAGCCAGGTGGTTGAGGACGCCAGGCAACAGAAGCTCACACAGGGCCTGGTAGGACTTGTAAAGATTTTGGCTTTTACTTTGAGTAAAGTGAGAACCCACTGAGAGTTTGAAGCAAAAGACTTATATGATCTGAATTAAATTTTTTAAAGATCACTTCGAACAGACATCAGGAAGCTGCAGCCCAAGGCCAGCCACCTGATTTGGTGAATGTTTTATTGGAACACAGTCACACCCATTTGTTTTCATATTGTCTGTGGCTGCGTCTACTGAAAGAGTTGAATATCTGTGGGCGATACAGTATTACTCACAAAGCTTAAAAGATTACTATCTGGCCCTTTACAGAAAAATTTTTATAAACCTTGATTCAGAGAATAGACTAATAGGGCTGGACAGACCCAGGGAGACCAAGTGGGAGATTTATTACCATGATCCAGGGGAGGGAGCAAGGGGAATTGAACCAAAATGTCCATTAATAGATGAATGGATAAAGAAAATGTGGTACGGACACACAGCAGTGTACTGCTCTGCCATAAATAAGAAAAACTTGAGGCATTTGTATGAAAATGGATGCACCTTGAGACTATGATGTTAAACACACAAGCTTAAATATTGCATGGTTTCTCTTATATGAAAAACCCAAAATATAAATAAAGAGCAAAATAAAGATGTATAATAAGAAATAGCAGATTTTTTTCAAATGGGTGAAAAGGAAAGAATTGGGAATAAAATGGAGATAGAGCTTTTGCAAATGAGAAGGGAACCAAGAATAGAAAGAAGCAGAAGGGGATGTAGAGGGACAGGGAACATAAAAATAATTAAAATGTGGAATGTATAGTGCTAACTCCTCACAATAAATGTAATAATTATGTACTGCAAACATGTACTAATAAAATAAAAAGAATTTAAATTGAGAGAGATTGAAGGAGTCTAAAATAGCTTTTCCAAATTTTGTTTTACTGAAAAAAGATATGAAGAAAACTATCAGTCATCTACTATCACCAGCCTTTCCTAAAAGGAAGACATTTGAACACTAAGAAAAGTAAGAAGGACATAATCCAGTGGAGGCGAACCTATGGCACGTGTGCCACAGCCGGCTGTTTGTTATCACTGAACGCTCTAAAAGGTTCAGCATCACTGACATACTCTAAGATTAAAGAAATATCCTAACATTAAAGAATACACACTGTGGAAAATCTATCAGATGACCCCTGTGAGCCTTTCAAGCATTTCTTTGGAGAAGGCTACTGTAAGAATACTGAGATAAATAATAATGCACTGTGTTCTAAAGAAAATTAAGAAATATATACATTTCTAAGGCCGGGTCCAGTACAAGAAATAAGGCATGTCAAAAATAGTTAAAACCAAAAGCAGAAAGTAGTGAGTTCCATAAAAGGGAAGTCAACAGAGAGCTCACTCCCAACAAGGAGAGCCCAGGTGGTGTCACAGAGTAAGAAACATTTGAATTTGCACTACAGGATTAGGAGAAGGATTTGGAAATGAGATGAAGAGTATAGAATCAAAAAAGATATAGCCAGGGATTTTTTTTCCACCATTAAGTTTATTGGTACATTTTAGGTATAAAATACATTTACATACATCATTGGGATCTTGTACATGAGTATCTTGGTTCTTATTTTTTTCCCCCTTCCCCTGCCCTCCCCTCACCCCCTCCACCCCTCCCCACTTGCAAAGATCCCCTTTCCATTTTTTTCCCTTTCTCATATTTTTCCCCTTTTCCCTCCCCCCACCTCCCCCGCCCCCCTAGAACTTTATTTCCTATTACACAGTATCAATCACACATTTTTAAAATTAAAATATCAAGACCTAGGAGACATTACCACAGATTTTACAGAATTTAAAAGGATATAGGAAGCATATTTCAAAAATCTGTTTTGAAATAAATTTGACAACTTCTAAGAAGTACCTTGGAAGACAAATTAATGAAACTAACTCTGGAAGAAATATAAAATTTGAATAGCACCTATTAAAGAAAGTATATTCCTAGCTTGAAAACCTACCTATATGACAACAACAGGCTTGTATACATTTTAACTGATAAATTATATCAAACATTTAAAGCAGAAAAAAAAAGGAACACTTCTCCCCTCATTTTAGGAACTCAACATTGTGCTAATCCTAAAACTGGGTAAAGATAATAGAAGAAAAAAGTATGAACATAGATAGAAATTTGTTTAACAAAACAAACTATTAGAAGTCATATCTTAGCTCGGTGGCACCATGCCTGCCTCACAAGCTCAAGGTCCTGAGTTCAATTCCCGGTACCAAAAAAAAAAAGAAAGAAAGAAAAGAAAAAAAGATATGGAGGCAGAAAAGTATTGAGTGGAAAAGAAGTCACTTGGCAGGAGCTTTTCTTCTTTCTTTTAAAGGGGAGCAAGAAAGCTGGATGTGGTGTCCCAAACCTGTAATCCCAGTATTCGGTAGGCTGAGCAGGAGGATCACTGCAAGTTTGAGGCCACCCTTGGATACATAGTAGTTTCAAGCCAGCCTGAACTACATAGTGAGACCCTGTCTCAAAAAAAAAAAATAATTAAATAAATGAAAATGAAAGGGAACAAGAATGATCTTTCAGTTAAACAGGTAAGATGATCAAAGAGGAGAGTAAGTATTGAGATAAAAAATAAACACCTTCCCCAGATCCAAATAAATAAATAAATAAACTCCTTATTCAGTGCCTCAGGACATGGCCTTCTCAGATATGAAGGAGTGATTTTAGTTTCCTACATGCCAGGAAAATTAAATTTTCAACTGGAATGATCAGCAATTGTTATGCTATCACCAAGACTACTTTGTGAGAGAGGTATTGGGAAAACACCACCGTCATCCAAAAGATTTGTCTCTGAGAAGCAGTGCACTGAGGTAAATGGCACAGCAGATGCTAACTGGGCTTTGACTTCTATTACATTCATTAGCTAAAGTCCTCAGACATGTCACTTAACCTCTTCTATCCCCAATTCTTCTTCACTCTGCAGTTAAAAGTGCCTTCTTCAAGGGTTTTCTGTGAAGATTAGGAATAATAAACAAATGCGTAATGGAAGTTGAATTAATGAGCTCTGCCATAAATTCTTGGAACTTTGGCAATTGCAACTGGCTAGGAAGGGGCTCAAGAACTATTGGCAAAGACCCAATTAAAGCCTGAGATTTTCCTTCATTCATTATTGAATGGATCTCAAAAGATTCTTTGCAGGGTGAGGGATCAATGGCACATCCAAACTTTCTCCATCTTTTCTTTTTCTGCCTGTGCATTTCTTCACTTGTAGTGGAGCCGGAAGTCAAGTATGTGGGGAATATGCATGGTGATGAGGTGCTGGGCCGAGAGCTACTGCTGCAGATGTCGGAGTTCCTGTGTGAGGAGTTCCGGAACTGGAACCCAAGGATCATGCAGCTCATTCACAGCACACGAATTCACATCCTGCCATCCATGAACCCAGATGGCTACGAGATGGCTGCTGCCCAGGTATGAGAAAGACTAAAGCCATCCCATGAAAGAAAAGTAAACCCCAGGAGACAGTATGCTCCCTGTCACACTGTAAATGCCACTCAAAAATAAGATGTCAGGGGAGGGCAGAGTGGAACCAACAAATATAATGAAGGATGAAGACTTTGGCTCCCTCCTGTAGCACCTTAGGCAATGACAGTGGGCTGCTCTGAGCCTCGGTTTCTCCTATACCACTTGACCTCAAGGTTATATTGTGAGGATCAGTGAAGCAATATACAGTTTACTTCATAAACTGCAGAATACTATCCAGATGTGAAGGGATATTGCAAAAATATACCCCCTTTCCTGAACTTTTACATTTGAACCCTAAATACTCTTCTCCTTCCCACACTAGGTGTCCATTGTGTATGTGGGGAAAATACCAAGGAGAGCACACTTTTCCCAGATTTGAGGGTGGGGAATTAATTGTAGATTCTTTATTATAATTCTGGAGGGTTTATTTCTCTACTAAATAGTAATCAGGTTTTCAGATTTTCATTTTGTAGTTATATCTCCAGTGAGACAGATAAGAAAACATGTCTATGGCTTTTTTTTTTACTTACTTCCTAACATAAATTCAAAATGTCAGTGTGCCTTACTTTAAATCAATGGATTTCCTCGTGACTGTGCATCAGAATAATAGGTGAAGATTTTTGAAATATAGATTCCCAGGTCCCGGCTTAGACTTACCAAATTAGAATACTCAAGGGTAAGGCCAGGCATCTATCTGCTTTGCACAATAGGTATGTTTCTTTTTAAATCTATATTTAAATAAGGGAGGGGGAACTAGAGGGGATTAAGTTAAAGTATATTTTAAAGCTTCTTGAGAATATGACTGTGGATGAGTGGAGGCAGATAGGGAAATAGAGCCAGAATGTTGAATCAAACACAAATTTCACTCTTGCAATCTCACAACTTCCTGGTGAAATGACTCAACAAATGGAAAAAGAGAACTTTACCCACTGCTGGAAACCAGAGAAGTGCCCACTAATATGCCTCAATACTTGAGTTTTCCAAAGAGCAGGAAAATTGGAGAGGGATGTTGGGGAAGACCCCAGCCTGGATATTTTTCTTCATTAGCTTCCCCTGTATTGTACTGGGGAAACTGGAGAAGCAACTCATCCTTGTCCACATCCTTTGCAATACAAAGAGTGGAAGAAGTGGGGAAACTCCCTACCAGCCCACCAGATCCTAGAGCCATGTCTGGGAAGCCAGTCTTCTCTGCTCATCTGGCATGTTCTTGTTCAGAGAGCACACACCTTGAAATTAAACCTGAGAGGACTCATCAGGTTCTCAGACACCTCTGCTGCCTGCTATGCCCATAGGAAACTTGTCTGTATGATTATACAGGGAAGATTTTCCTAGCTACCAGACTTTAAAGTCATAAGCAGGAAAGCAGAATAAGCACCCCCCAAATATGTCCACATCCTAATCCGCAGAACCTATGAATTTTTTATGTTACTTGGCAATAAAGATTAAGTTTTCAGATGAAACTAAGATTACTAACCGTTTGACCTAAAATATCCTAGATTACATGAGTGGACTCAATGTAATCAACCATAAGTGTCCTTTCCTTGTGAAAGGAGGCTGATGGTCAGAATCAGAGGGAGATTTGAGGATGTTATGTTGCTAGCTTTGAAGATAGAAGAAGGGATCATAAACCCAGGTATGTGGATGGCTTGTAGAAACTGGAAATGTCAGGACACAGAATCCCCTCGAGGCCTCAGAAGAAACACAGCCCTGCTAACACCTTGCTGTTAGTTCTGTGAGACCCATTTCAGTCTTTTGCTCTCCACAACTGTTAAGATAATATATTTGTGCTATTCAAAGTCACTAAATTTGTGGCAATTTGTTACAGTAGTAATAGGAAACCACTATGTCACCCTCCTGCTTATGGGAAATGTGTTATGGGAAACTTGTTTTAGGGGGAAGCCGCACCACCACCATGTTGGCAGTGCTGAGAATGGAATCCAGAACCTTACACATCTAGATAAGTGCTCTACCACTTAGCTACACCCCCAGTCCAGGAAGCCCCTTATTTCCAGTCTGAAGACTAGTGTGTGTGACAGATCAACTGATAAAGCCCATAGCTGTTAATACTGACAAGTAAGAGCTACACTGATATGAATGGGCTGGGAATTTAGCTCAGTGGTGCCACCACCTGCCTCACAAGCGCAAGGTCCTGAGTTTGATCCCCTGTACCAAAAAAAAAAAAAGAATGAACAAGCAGCGAAAACTCCTTAGGTCATAGAAGTGTACGCCAAACTGAAAAGGCCGATAAATGGTTCCACTGGAACAGAACTGATGTAGGAAGCTTAAAAGAATGTTTTTAAAAGTTACCTTCTCAGTCTGATCTAAGAATAAAATACAAGCAAAATGCCATGATAAAAGGAAAAATCTATGAATAATAAAGACTTCTTAAAGAAAATTTGAGTGGTAGTACATCTGAGTTTTCAGCTGCCCGGCATTGATTCATTACCCACTTGCAGGAATAGCCAACAGTTGGGCTCTGCCCTCTCAGTCCACAGGGCCACATGGGCTCTAGTGTTCTTCTCCAATGCCACACAAAACATTAAATGACATTTCAGTTTTAAGTAGGCTTCCTTTCTACCACTTTATATATTTAATTATTTACATCTATATTTAACTCTCCATGCATACTGTGAATTCCTAGAAAACTAAAATAACGTCCCATTTAATTCTTTCCCTAATGTCTATCAGTTATCTTTGAATTGAGAAAGACAAGTAAATGTTGGTTAACTCATGGCTGACTGAACAAATGAATGAATACATGAGCAAATAAAGATAAAATCTGGAGTATGAGCAGAGAAATTTAGGGATTCAGAAAGTTGATACTTTTCAGAATAAAAGTAAGGATCCTAAATTCTTTAAAAATGAGGACAGTAGGTTACTACGGTGCAATCACTTTGGAAAACAGCTCTCCAATTTCTCAAAAAGTTAACACAGACTCATATCCCAGCAGTTCTCCTAGATACATACCAAAGGGGGGAAAAACATAAATCCACAAAGAGACTTGTATATGAATGCTCATAGAAACATTGTTCATATTAGCCAAAAAAGTGAAAATAACCCAAATGTCCTTGAACTGGGTTAAATAGTAACCTCCCCTCCCCATTCCTGCTCATCTGGAACCTGTGACTGTGATCTTATTTGGAAATAGAGCCCTTGCAGATGTCGTTAGTTTAAGTCACTCTGAAGTAGGGTAAACTCTAAATCCAGCGTGATTGAGGCCTTTATAAGAGAGAAACTTATAAAGACACAGACACACTGGGGAGAAGGCCTGGTAAAGATGGGAACAGAAATTAGAGGGATGTATTTACAACCCAAGGAATATCAGGGATTTTCTGAAACCACCAGAAACAAGAAGACACAGAGGGAGACTTCAGAAAGTCTCCCTTTGCTGACACCTGAATCCCAAGCCTCTAGATCTGTGAGAGGACAAATATCTTTATTACAGCCTCTCATTTTGTAGTAATTTGTATAGCAGTCCTGGAAAATGAATACAGCCCGTCAGCTAGTGAAAATAAAATGTGATAAATTCTATAATGGAACTATTTAGCAACAAAAGGAGTGAATGCTAACACATGCTACAACATGGCCAAATTTTAAAAACATTAGGCACAGTGTATTACATACACCTAATATATAATCCCACTTATGTGACATGTCCAGAGGAGAAAAATGTAGTGAGATAGAAAGTGATAACTAAGGGCTGAGGTGAAAATGAGGACTGACTAAGTAGGAGTAAGATTTCTTTTTAGGGTGGTAGAAATGTTTTAAAATTAGATTGAGCTAAGCACCGAGCCCCAGCGGGAGGAGGAGGCAGCGGCGCCAGCAGCAGCTCGGCCTGGCTCAGCCCGGGGCACTGCAGGGGGGCCTTCTCAGAGGTCATTCTGCCAGAAGATAAGAGGACTCGGAAGCTGGTGGCCATCAAGTGCATCGCCAAGAAAGCCCTGGAGGGCAAAGAAGGCATGAAAAACGAGATCGCTGTCCTGCACAAGATCAAGCACCCCAACATTTTAGCCCTGGATGACATCTACGAGAGTGGCCGCCACCTCTACCTTAATCATGCAGCTGGTGTCAGGAGGGGAGCTGTTCGATCACATTGTGGAAAAAGGCTTCTACACAGAGCAGGACGCCAACCGCCTCATCTTCCAGACGCCAGGCGCTGTCAATTACCTGCACAACCCGTGCATCTTACACAGGGTTCTCAAGCCAGAAAATCTGCTCTACTACAGCCTGGACAAAGACTCCAAGATCATGATCTCTGACTTTGACCTCTCCAAGATGGAAGATTCGGGCAATGTGCTCTCCACAGCCTGTGGGACCCCAGGCTACGTAGCCCCTGAGGTCCTGGCCCAGAAACCCTACAGCAAGGCTGTGGACTGCTGGTTCATTGGAGTCATCACCTACATCCTGCTCTGCGGTTACCACCCTCCCACCCCCCTTGACAAGAATGATGCCAAACTCTTTGAACAGATTTTGAAGGCCAAGTATGAGTTTGACTCTCCTTACTGGGACGACATCTCTGACTGCCAAAGATTTCACCTGGCACTTGATGGAGAAGGATCCGGAGAAGAGGTTCCCATGTGAGCAGGCCTTGCAGCACCCATGGATCGCAGGAGATACGGCTCTCACCAGTCCATGAGTGAGCAGATCAAGAACTTTGCCAAGAGCAGGTGAAAGCAAGCCTTCAGTGCTACTGCTGTGGTGCGGCAGATCCAGAAGCTGCAGCTGGGCACCAGCCAGGAGGGGCAGGGGCAGCCGGCGAGATTCTGATGCCCACAGCTGGGGGGCCGGCGGCTGGCTGCTGCTGCGGAGAGAGCTGTGTGAAGTCAGGCCTAGAGCTGTCGCCCACGCTCCCACCCCAGCTCCAGGGTCCTGGTCTAGTGTCAGGTTTTCCTTCCGGGGAGGCTTGGGGCCAGCCTGCTCCCTCCCCTTCCCTCCCTGAACTAGGGAGTTACCATGCCCCATACCCTCCTCACACCTCCCTCTCACTCCTCACCGCATTTTCCATGCAAATGTTTCTATTTTATTGTTCCTTCTTGTAATAAAGAGAAGAGGATAAAACCATTAAAAATAAATAAATTAGATTGTGCTGATGGTTGTACAACTTTGTAGGCATATTAAAATCCATTGAATTGTACATTAAAAGCAAGTGAATTTTATAGTATATAAATAATATCTTGATAAAGTTATTTTTAAAAAACAAAGGTTCCAGACAGCCATGGCGGTGCATGCCTGTAATCCCAGCACTTGTAGGCTAAGGCAAGAGGATCACTGGGAGTTTGAAGTCAGCCTGAGCTACATAGTGAGTTCAAGGCCAGCCAGAACTACATAGCAACATCCTGTCTCAAAAAAACAAAACAAAAAATCAAGTAAACAACAACAACAAAACAAAGACTATTGAAATACCTCACATTTTTTAGAGCTTTTCCTGGGATCTCTACCTCCAGCATTGGGCTTTCAGGAAAATTTGAGGCATACCACTGCATCTTTGGATAAGTAAAAGAAGAAAATGCTACATCATCTGATAGGTTAAACAAATATCAAAAAGAGTTACATAGTGTTCTCTGAATATAAGATTCCATCTGAAACCTTCATTGTTCATCTCTTCAACTTTCTCCTAGGGCCTGAACACATCTGGATATCTGATTGGCAGGAACAATGCAAATGGAGTGGATCTGAACCGCAACTTCCCTGATCTCAATACTTATTTCTACTATAATGAGAAGTACGGAGGCCCCAACCATCATTTACCCCTTCCAGACAACTGGAAAAACCAGGTAGGTGATTAAATTTTGCAAACAGAAGCAGGTAAACCAGCATCTGAAAATTCTTGCAGAAAGGCTGCCAAGTAGTATTCACATTAACCAAACAAGCAAGAATTAAACATCAACTCCGCTCATGAATTTATCTAAAGCAATAATAATTGTATCTGTCTTACTTTTCTTGATGCTGAGACAAAAATACCCAACAAAAAAAGTTAAAAGAGAAAAGGTTTATTTTGGCTCACAGTTTCTAGAGGTTTCAGTCCATAGTCAGCTGGTTCCAAGGCAGGGTAGCATGGCAGAATGGCATCAAAGAGGAGAAATAGTTCATGGCATGGCAGGCAGAAGAAAGCAGCAGCAAGCAGAAAAAGTAGCAAGCAGCAGCAGAAACAGGAGCCTGCCTTCTTTCTGTTCCTTTGTATTCCATCCAGACTACAAGCCTATTGATTGGTGCCACTCATACCCAGGGTGGAGTTTCCATTATCCATACCTGTAACCCCAGTATCACACCCTTAATCCACATTCACACACCCTAATCCAGCCACCTTTGAAACTCCCCATCTATGACTGCATGACACTTTAGGGGGACAACTAGATACAAGCCACAAAAGTGTCTTATGCTGTGTTGTATTTATTCCCTTCCCCAACGTAGAGCCCTTCGAGAATCACATGCTCATGCTCACTAAATGTTTGATGTTAGTGGTGATGGTGGTGAAGGAGGTGAAAACAATATCATACCATTACATGTTACTTAGCAGTTTCACAAAGTTTCTCTCTCCCTCTCTCTCTCTCTCTCATCTATCTCTCCGTCTCTCTCATTGTCAGTTACTTATTGAACTCAATGCCTTCATACTGAGTTACATCCCCAACACTTAAATTTTTTTTCTTATTTTGAGACAAGGTCTTGATAAGTTGCCCAAATGGGGTTCATACTTGTGTTCTTCCTGCCTCTCAGAGTGTTGGGATTACAGGTGTGCATCACCATGCCTGCTGCACAAAGTTTTTTCATGCCCAGTGTTTCAGTAGATCATCAGTTTGGTAAATACATCAATTAGTGCTATCTATCTTTGCTTTATACATAAATTACAGTGGTGTATCAGTTCATGAACTTGATTTGTTTTATAATTTTGGGGCAGATCGCTGTTTGTCACCGAATATGGAGTTTGTGAATGGAAGCAAACTTTTGTCAAATGCTTTTGTTTGAGAACCAGATTGTTTGTGAACAGAAGCATTCATGAACCGAGGCACCACTGTAATTTAAATACACATAGCTGATAATTGCTGGAATCAGGGTTAAAACCTGGGCTTTCCAACTCTTAATCCAACATTATATTATACTAGGCTATTGACAGAGAACTCTAGCAGTCTATAGAGAAGTTTGTCTTACATATGGTAAACTTGATATGTCCATAGACAATTAGCTCTAGAAAGACGTTCAGGAAGTCTAACCCTTATGGGGTTTTTTTTACCCTTATAGTTTTTCCTCTTCCCCAACTATATGACTCTTGATACACTTGAAACCATCCCTGCAATCCCCTTTGGAATAGGAAGATGAGGCCTTCAGAGCTGACCCTGGGTCCAGAAGGAACAATTAACACATTAGCACGACATAATCTCTAAATGTACATCCTGAAAGGAGAAAAAAATCACTGAGGACTATAAATTATTTCTATATACTGCAAGTCCAAGTGGATTCAGGGCTTTCTTTAGAATAACTTTTTCTAAAATTCTACTAATTCCACATAAAGTTTCCTTCTGAAATAGGGTTCTGTGAACTTAATTTTTGTAACCAGAATTCCAAAGGTCAAAATTTCCCCAGTCACACTTCTCCTGCCTGTAGGACTCTTATTGAGACCAGCTGCCTCCTCTTCCCGACAGAATTATCCCAGCAGTCATAGGGCAGCTCCCGTTGCAACTTCCCACCAGCTTGTCCTCTTGCCACAGGTGGAGCCTGAGACCCGGGCTGTGATCCGGTGGATGCACTCCATTAACTTTGTTCTCTCAGCCAATCTCCATGGAGGAGCAGTCGTGGCCAATTACCCATATGACAAGTCCCTCAGACATCGGCTCCGAAGTTCTCATGGCACTACCACTACCCCCACACCTGACGATAAGCTTTTCCAGAAGGTATGCAGAATGGCAGTTTGCCCTGCCAGGGGAACTCGGGGCTCAGGCAACAAGCTTCAAATCAGTGACACAGGACCTCCTTAGGAATAAGACTACAAAAATAAAAAATACAACTTGCTCATTGGAGTCTTATAGTCCAGTAAATTACAATTTGCTTTAAGTGATAAGCCATAAATTCATAAAAAAGTAAATTAAAAGGAAAGTTTTATACTGTAATTACCACCATGCAAAACAAACTTAAGCTAATGGCAAACAAGAAATATGCCAATAGTGCTGGTGGTAAGCTAATGAGTTCTTATTTATTTATTTATTTATTTATTTTTGGTATCGGGGATCGAACTCTGGTCCTTGCGCTTGCACAGCAGGCGGTGAAACCACTGAGCCAAATCCCCGGCCCCTTAAGCTCATGACTTCTAAATGTGAACTTCAGGGGATCTGATTTACACTTTTATATTAATATGCCTATGTTAATGAAAAAGAGACCATGCACATGAAAAAGGTTTAAATAATAATTCAAAACAATACAATAAAATTAATATATATGAATTTTTACATTCATAATGTATTAAATATATTTAATAATATAATAAATTTATAATTATTTTACAATAAAATGTATCAACTAAATTATAAAAGGATATATCATGATATGTGAATATATTAATATATAATTATATATTGATATATAAAATACTTTTATATATAACATAATAAATGAATTAAGTATATATAGCATGAGTAATAAATGAACTAATAAATGAATTTTATTGAGAATAATACCAATTATTTTACTAAGCAAATGTATTATTATATTTTTCTCCAGTAATCTCATTTCATCCACTACTATAAAAAAGTAATCTGGGCCAGGGATTTAGCTCAGTGTTTCTGTTGCCTTCCTCGGAGGGTCAAGGTCCGGAGTTCATCCCTGGTACCAAAAAAAAAGTAATCTGGGTGTGGTGGCACACACCTGTAATCCTAGCATTCAGGAGGCTGAGGCAGGAGGATCACCAGGTCAAGGCCAGCCTGGGCCTCAGAGCAAGTTCAAGTCACACCTGGACTACGTAGTGAGACCCTGTCTCAAAAAAAACAAAACAAAATAAGTAATGAAAGAGAATTATAGAGAGAATCTTAAAATGTTCTTCCAACACATTTCTCTTGCCAGCCAACAAACAGTACTACTCCTTTACTTGCTCCTTGATTTCTTTTATAAAATTCACCTAGAAAATGGTACAATAAGAAGGCAGCTTCTGTATTTTCTAGTGCACCCCTCCCTTTGTACATGAGGAATCAGCCCTGGGTAAGTGGAAAAATCAGAATACAGATCTCTTAAATCCAGTCCACCTACACACCCATATGTATATATACACAACAACAGCTTACTCCATTCACACACACACTGACCCACACACACCCTTACACACATATGCATACACCGTCTCTCCATCCCTGATCATTTACCTTTCACTATAGCATATAATCTGTTGTTTATACATAGTAGAGCTCCTTGGCTTTGCTCTCACTCTGAGTATAAGCATTGCCATCTGAGTTAGGAATATTCAAGGTCATTTTCTGCCTGTTTTCCTTCTAGCTGGCCAAGGTCTACTCCTATGCACATGGCTGGATGCACCAGGGCTGGAACTGTGGGGATTACTTTCCAGATGGCATCACCAATGGGGCTTCCTGGTACTCTCTCAGCAAGGGTAAGGAAAGTCCTGGGAACTGTTCAAGTTTAGGTAGACCAGTGACCATTTCTCCTTTTGAATGACCAGTTTTCTTAAGGAAACAGTGGGAATACTGCAGAATTTTGTACTCCAGTAGAGACCTGAAAACATGTAGAAGTCTCAGGCTGGCATTTGGTGTTGTCTTGAGACTCTTTAAAATAGATAGAGACACCTTGTAGTCCTACAGAACTGGTTGTTTACATAACAGATTTGGGCATAGGGGGAAAATACATAATGGGGCCAATTGGTGAAGGGTATTAAGAGTAAACTGGAGCCAGATGTGGTGGTGCATGCCTGTAATCCTAGCACTTGAGAGGCTGAGGCAGGAGGATTGCCATAAGTTCGAGGCCAGCCTGAGCTACATAGTGAATTCAAGGCCAGGCTAAACATACCAAGACCCTGTCTCAAAAAAAAAAAAGAAAGTAAATTGGGTTAAACCCCAGCTTGCCTGTTTACCAATTATGTGGCTTTGGACTAATTGTTTAAGCTCCTTGTGCTTTGTTTTCCTTACCTGTAATTTAGAATAACAATATTTGCCTCATAATTTTTAAAAATTTTATTTATTTATTTGTTTATTTATTTATTTTTTTGCCTCATAATTTTGATGGTTTAAATAAACTAGCTCATGTAAAGCTTTGGGAAATACCTGGATTATAAGTGTTAGGGTTTTTTTTGTTTTGTTTTGTTTTGGTACCGGGGATCAAACACGGGACCTTGTGCTTGTGAGGTAGGCAGCGGAACCAATGGGCTAAATCCCCGACTCAATGTCAGATTTTAAAAAGTAGCAAGAGTATGCTCTATACAGCAACAGATGAGCAAAGGAGCTGGCCTGGGAAAGACCAGTTCCCCCATCTCTCCCCTCTGTATCCTAACTGCCCACCTCATTAGCAGGAGTTTGCCATAGGCATTGGCCCCTGATATCAAAGCCTCAAAGAGAAGAAAGCTCTAGCAAAGGGTGTCTCTCTCTATTCCCTGGGCCTTGCCCATGAACAAGGTAAAAATAGACCATTGATTATGAACTTTTAACAGCTAGAGAACCTAAGCATAGACAAGAGGCTCATGCAGAAAGCCAGGATTTTTCAGAAATCATCTTTTAGTGTCTGTCTTTTCCCCATCCTCTAAAATCTAAACTGGCCTCAGTCCAAGTAGCATATTGGCGAAAGCTGAGCTGATGGTCAGACCTGTGAAAAATGGGAAGGAAGTTAAGGAGTCACCATGTCTTGAGAAGTGAGATTTCTTGAGATTTCTTGTGGCCTAAAGCTCACTTTAACACAAAAGAAGATTTTATTATGCACTGATTTCTTTAGTTTTTATTAGGAAAGCAACATATATAACCTCTATATTGAAAACATCAATTATTTTTTTCAAATTACACTTGTTCTTTGTTTTCTCTCTCTCCCCCTTCTCCCCTTCTCCTCTGAGAAAGCATGACCCATACCTGTAAGAATGGGCACTCTAAATTAGCAGGCACAATTCCAAGAAGATTCAGTTAATCAAAAATAATTGTTCCAAGAGTGGTCTTTGGCTACACAGCATCAGCATCACCTGAGAATTTGTTGGAAATATAAGTTTTGGGACCCCACTCCTATCCTATCAGAAACTCTGGGGTAAGGCCCAGCAATCCTTTCTGCCTGAAGGCTCAAACTTCAGGTGATTCTAAATGTAATGGACCACAATCACTGTTCTCCAACTTTCCCCTCTCTTTCTGTAACGGTTGCTTCCCCTTGTCTGTTTAAAGAGCAAGTGAAAATTGGTTAAATGGAAAATTATTTTTCAGTTTTTATTGTGGTAAAATACACATAATACAAAATCTTCTATCTTAATTTAAGTACGCATTTCAGTGTTACTCCATTCATAATGTTGTGCACCCACCACCACCCATCTCCATCACTCTTCATCTTGGCCCCAGTCCCTGACAGCCACCATTCCATTTTTCATGGTTATGATTTTGACCACTCTGAGTTCCTCAGAGAAGTGGAATCACTCACTCTTCGTCTTTCTGTGACTGGCTTATTTCACTTAGCATAATAGTCTCAAGGTTTATGCATGTGGCAGCATCTGTCAAAACTTCTCTCCTTTCGAAGTCTGGGTAACATTCCATTGTGTGTATTTGTTACATTTTGCTTGTGCATTCACCTTTCAGTGAACACCTGGGTTGCTTCTACTTTTTGGCTGTTGTGAATAATGCTGCTGTGAACATGGGTGTGCACATATGTCTTTGAAACCTTGCTCTCAGTGCTTTTGGACATATTTCCAGAAGTGGAATTGTTGAGTCATAAGATAATTCTATTTGTATTTTTTTAAAGAAATTACCAAACTGTTTTCCATAGCAGCTGCACCATTTTAAATTCAGTGCACACATTGCTTCTCAGCCTTTTGGCTAAGATCAAGTGTACATTCAGTGTGCACAGGCTCCAGTACTCTCCACCACTATTTTTTGTTTGTGGGTTTATAGTCACCACCCTCATAGGTGCAAAGTTGTATCTCATGGTAGTTTGAATTGCTTATCCCCAGTGATTAGTTCTGTCAAGCATCTTTTCATGTGCTTTTTGGCCATTTGTATATCTTCTTTGGAGAAATACCTATTCAAGTCTTTGTTCATTTTTAAATAAAGTTTTTGGTTTTTATTGTTGAGTTTAAGGAGATCTATGTATTTGGGGTATTAAGCCATTATCAGATACTTTATTTACAAATATTTTCTCCCATTCTAAAGGTTGCCTTTTTACTCTGTTAACAGTTTTTTGATATACAAAGTGTTCCAATTTTCCTGAAATCCAATTTGCCTTTTGTTTTTTGTTGCCTGTGCCTTTGATGTCAGAACCTAGAAGTCACTGACAAATCCAGTGTCATGAAGTTTTGACCTATATTTTCTTCTGAAGGTTTTATAATCTTGGTTCTTATATTTAGGTCTATAGACCTGAATCCATTTTTATAAATGTTTGTATATGGTGTTAGCTCAGGGTCCAACTCCATTTGTTTGTTTGTTTGTGGATATCCAGTTTTCTCAGCACCATTTGCTGAAGACTATTCTTTCCCAATTGAGTGGTCTTGGCACCCTTGTCAAAAATAATTTGACCATGTTTGCAAGAGTTTCTATTCTAAAAAAATAGACAGAGAGTTTCTGTTCTATTCCATTGGTCTACAATAAGACCTTGATTCAGGAATGTGTATTTGCAAACAATTTGGTTTACAAACAAAAACATATGATAAAATTTTGCTTCCATTCATAAACTCCACATTGGGTGACAAACACAACCACAGCCATCTTCCTCACTCAAATACAAATGCATCTTCCCCAAAATCATAAAACAAATTAACTTCATAAATCAAGATACCATTGTATTTGTCTATCTTTATGTCCTTACCATGCTCTTTTGATTATTATAGATTCGTAATGCCCAGAAAGTGAGTCTTCTATCTTTGTTCCTTTTCAAGATTATTTTGGCTATTTGGGGTTCCTTTAAAATTCCATATAAATTTTAGGATTTTTCTATTTCTGTAAAAATAATCATAAGGATTGCATTGAATCTGCAGATCACTTTGGGAAATATAGACATCTTTAAATGGATAATTTTTAGGGCTGGGGATTTAGCTCAATGATGCCATGCCTGCCTCAAAAACTCAAGGTCCTGAATTTGATCCCTGGTACAGGAAAAAATAATAAATAAATAAATAAATAAATAAATAAATGGATAATTTTAAGTACAAATGAATTTTGTTATGTAAATCCCATCTTTCCCCCCACCCCCCATTAAGTTTATTGGTACATTTTAGGTATACAGTACAGTTACATTCATCATTGGGATCTTGTACCTTTACATGAGTATCTTGGTTCTTATTTTTTTTCTCCTTCCCTTGCCCTCCCTTCACATCCTCCACCCTTCCCTATTTGCAAAGACCTTGTTTCCATTTTTTTCCTTTTCTCATATTTTTTCTTTTCCCTTTTTTCCTTTCCCCTACCCCTCCCACTTCCCCTGCTCCTTTAGAACTTTTCTTCCTGTTACACAATATCAATTATACATTTTAAAAATTACAATATCAAGATCTAGGAGACATTACCACAGATTTTACAGAATTTAAAAGGATATAGAAAGCATACTACAAAAATCTTTTTTGAAATAAATTTGACAACTTCTAAGAAGTACCTTGGAAGACAAATTAATGAAACTAACACTGGAGGAAATATAAAATTTGAATAACACCTATTAAAGAAAGTATATTTTCTAGCTTGAAAACCTACCTATATGACAACAGCAGGCTCATATACATTTTAACTGATAAATTATATCAAACAATTAAAGCAGAAAAAAGAAGGAACACTTCTCCTCTCATTTTAGGAACTCAACATTGTGTTAATCCTAAAACTGGATAAAGATAATAGAAGAAAAGAGTATGAACATAGATAGAAATTTGTTTAACAAAACAAACTATTAGAAGTCAGATCTGGCAGTATGTAGAAAGCGGTTTTGTTATAGGGATGGCAGTGTTGGTGCAGCATTGGAAGATCCACCCCCAAAAGTCATCATTGTCTTTCCTTACACCAACACTGCCTTGATTACTGTAGCTTAAGAAGAAGTCTTAAAATTAGGTACTAAATGTCTTCCAACACTATTTTGGGGTTTTTTGGGTTTTTGTTGTTGTTGTTGTTGTTGTTGTTATTGTTTTAACTTTTCTAGGTCCTTTGTACTCCTACATAACTTTTAAATTTCAATATCCAATTCTTCATTTGTAAATCCCATCTTAATAATCAGAAACATTACAAATAATATTCAATTGAATAATACAGAAGATCAGAGCAGTAAGCATTTGGTAGAGAAAAAACAAAATACAGCTGCCTTATGCTTTTTCATGAGTCAGTTTCTCTGTGAGAACTATTTTTATGTTAGTGCTGTGTTCTCAGTTGGGATGAGGGATATGAAAGCAAAATATTAATCTCATCTGTAACCCCTCCTCTCCAGGTCTGAAGAATATCACAGTTTAAAGAGAAAAATCTGTTCTCCTAAAAGTAATGTGCACATGCATATTCTTCATTATCAGGTCCAGCTAGTAAGGTGACTTTGGAAAATTAAATCATGAAGTGGAAAAAGCAGAAAATGTAGATGATGAAATGGGCATTAATGAAGAAAGTAAACTGGAAAGAGAGAAATTACATGTGAGCTCAGAACCTTGGGAAAGAGTTATAGAAAAGAAGAGGAAACAGGCATCAAGAGGTAGAATAGATATTCCCAGCACTCAGGAGGCAGAAGCAGGAGGATTGCCACAAGTTTGAGGCCAGCCTGGGCTACATATTGAGACCTTGTCTAAGAAAAAAAAAAAAAAGAGGTAGAATAGAAGATGATTAAGGTCATGGTGAAGACATTATGATTAAAAAGAGATGAGATGGGGATTGGGTGAGAACCTATTTGTACAAATCTGCCACTCCCTTTTTCCCCTAGGAATGCAAGATTTTAATTATCTCCACACCAACTGCTTTGATATCACATTGGAACTCAGTTGCAATAAGTTTCCCCACCAAGAGGAATTAGAACGGGAATGGCTGGGTAATCGGGAAGCCCTAATCCAATTCTTGGAACAGGTAAAATCTCATCTATCATCTTTCATGGTTACAAAAAGAGAAATGTCCTTTAGTGGCAGGTTAGGTTTTTTGTGTAGCTCATCTAAGTTTGCTCTGACTCAATATGTTTGAATTGCTTCTACCAGTGAGATTCAGTCATTTAATATGATTGAGCACAACTATCAGAACTGTCAGAAATTTTACTATAAAGTGGGAATTGATTAAACAAGCATCCTTACCCATATGGAACTAACATTCTATTGATGACAGACAATAAACACACAATAAACAAAATGCCAAGAGTGGTGGCACACTCCTGAGCACTTGGGAGGCTGAGGCAGTGGGATCACCGAGAGTTCAAGGCCAGCCTGAGTTACATAGCAAGACTCTGTCTCAAACAAACAAAAACCCCAAATAAACAAAATAAGAAAGTAAGTTTTAAGGGAGAAATGCTAGAAAGAAAGCCTTTCAGAAAAGGTGACATTTAAAAAGAGATTTCAAGGAGTTGAAAGAGAGAACCATGCAGATATCCAGGGAAAAACAGTCCTTTGAAATGGATACAACAACAAATGTAAAGCCAACAACAAGCATATGAAAAGATTCTTAACTCTAATCACTAGGGAAATGCAAATCAAAAACACAGTGGAATACCACCTCATACCCATTAGGATGGCTGCTATGAAAAACAACAATAACAGCAACAAGATAGAAATTACCAAGTGTGGGCAAAGATATGGGCAAATTGGAATACTTGTGCACTGTTGGTGGGTATGTAAAATGGTGCAGCTGCTATAGAAAACAGTATGGTAATCCATCAGAAAATTTTAAAATAGAACTACCATAGGACTCACCAATACCACCTTGGGGTATATATCCAAAAAAACTGAAAGCAGGGTGTCAAAGAACTATTTGTATACTTTTGTTTATAGCAGTATTTTTCACAACAGCCAAAAAGTAGAAGTAACCCAAGTGCCTATTGGTGGGTGAACTTATAAAAATGTAGCGTATACAAACAATGAAATAAGTTCTCATACATGTCTCAACATGGATGAATCTTGAAGCCATTAGGCTAAGGCTAAGTGAAATAAGCTAGTCCCAAAAAGACAAATACTATATGATTCCACTTACATGAGATATTTAGAATAATCAAAATCATCAAGACAGAAAGTAGAATGGAGGTTTCCAGGGCTGGGGAAAGGGGAAATGGAGAATTACTGTTTCATGAGTACAGACTTTCAGTTTTACAAGATGGAAAGAGTCCTGGTGGAAAGAGGTAGGTGGTAGTGCTGGCTGTACATTATGAATATATTTAATAACATTGAACTGTATACTTAAAATGGCTAAAGTGGTACATTTTCTGTTTGATATATATTTGTCATAATTAAATTTTTTAAGTTAAAAAAATGTCAAGATAAGGGCAGCATTGTGGCTGGAATTAGTGTGGACCTCCAGGATCAGGTTGCTAACAGGCACCTCAGCCTTACAAACCATCATAAGAATTGTAGCTTTTGCCCTGAGTGAGTCGGGTCTTGAGTGAAACAGTGACATGATTTGACTTATATTTGTAGGATTGCTCTGTCTTTTCTGTTGAGAAGAGATTATTGGGGTGAAGGAGCATAGACCATCTTTACCTTTTGAAGATCGAATGTGAACACATAAGAAATGGCTTTGAGACCCTAAACACTGCACAAGTTTTATGATCTTTACTGTTCACTTTTCCCTACAGGTTCACCAGGGCATCAAGGGAATGGTGCTTGATGATAACAATAATAATCTCACAGGGGCTGTCATTTCTGTCAGTGGGATTAATCATGATGTCACATCAGGTAGGTGGCCATGGCTTGGGGTGTGAAGGGAGTTCTTGATCCTTATCTTCTTCAGCAGAACTCATGGGCCAGTTCGTAAGCTGGTGAGACTAGCAAAGACAAAGATACTAGGATAGGGCTCAAAGGAAGGAAGGGTTTCCTAGACATACGGACTGTAATTAAGGGGCTAGATCAAGCAACCAAGATGTTTAAATGAAAAAAAGAAAAACAAACAAACAAAAAAACGTTTGCTTGTGAAGCAAGAAATCCCCGAAAGGCAAGGATCAGGGAAGAAAATGTAAATGTAATTCCTCATTAGAGTCCAGGAGTCACTGCTGTGTACAACTTTGTTAGAAGTGTTTCCAGGCTGGAAGCTATTAGAGGCTCAGATGCTGGTGTGACATGGAGTAGAAAAGAGAAGGACTGTAAAACTTGAGTTTGGCTTTGTCCCTGACTCAGGAATTTTACTACATGTCTATTCAGGAAAAATTAGAAAGATTGGTTTTAATGGACTTGCTGCAGGGCAAGATTGATGGTGGAGACAGATCTTGGAGTTACCTGGAACCTCCTAGAAGAGTACAAAATTTTGTCTTAGTTACTTTTCTCGTTGCTGAGACAAAATACCTGACACACAAATTTAAAGAAGAAAGGTTTATTTGTCTCGTAGTTTGTAGAGATTTCAGTTCACAGTGGGATGGCTCCAACTCAGGGTGGCGTGGTAGAGTGGCATTGCTGAGGAGAAGCAGTTCATAGCAGGCAGAAGGCAGAAGACAGAAGCAGCAAGCTACAAGCAACAAGTAGAGATTCTCTTTCTGTTCCTTATATCTTATCCAGGCTATCCACACTCACACCCAGAGTGGGACAGCCTTAATCCTACCATTTGAATCAATCCCAGCATCACATCCTTGATCCCAGCAGCACACACCCTAGTCCAACCACTTCTGAAAAGCCTCACCTATGACAAAGCCCCCCAAACTGTCTCACAGAAGAATGGTGCTGTTGACTGACCCAGCCCAAACTGATCTTGCACAACTCTTAAGGCCTCTGCTTGTTTGTTTTTAATGGATAGCAGTAGCTACTAGCAGTTAGGGGTAGGTGAAATTTGCGTAACCCCACACCCCAACTCCAGCAAGATTCAGCCATATTTTTACCAGTCAAATATTTATTACAAAGCAGGCATCTGTTTGTGCAGTCTGTTTAAGCTAGATGGAACCTCTTCTTTACATTCTTTAAGGGAAAGAAAATATTTTAAAAGCAGAATTCTATACCCTATAGCAGTGGTGGCAAGCCTATAGCACATGTACCACAGCAGGCTGTTTGAAAGTTCTAAAAGGTTCGCCATCACTAGCCTATAGGCATCAGACAACCAGAACCGTGCAGTCCAGTAGCTGGATCTGTGACTGTTTAGGGATCAAACTTCAGGCACCATGATGAAATGCACAGGCTGCTAGGCTTGTTAGATTCTCGTACTCTAGTTAAGCAAGGACATAAGAATTCAGTAAACATTTAGAATGTCTCTCAAATTTTTTTAGCCATCAGTGAATGCCACTAATCTCACCAATAAATGCTCACTTCCAAACACTCATTGTGCTAAATTAACAAGTTCACATTCATTATGCTACTTAGTGAAGCATTTAGTGTTGATGTGAGATCAAGATAGCTGTTGAGCCCTCTTCCTAGATGCATCTGGAATGAGACTTTTCTGGGCAGTACATTTTTTTTTTTCAGTACTGGGGATCAAATCCAGGACCTTGTGCTTGCCAAGCAGTCAAGGTGCCACTGAGCTAAGTCCCCAGCCCTGGAATGGGGCCTTTCTGATACAACTGCTGACTACTCCAGAGTGTAAGCCCCCAATTAAGAAAATAACAGCCCCTGGGGTATAACTTAAACAATTTAACATATACATAATAACACACTGCCTTTGCTAAAGAATTTTTAAGTAAATTACTCTAGACCTTTAATAGGTGGTAGAAAAAAGGACTTACTCATTATTGCCTGCATCAATAATTATTGTATTTATTATTGCAATTATTTATTACTGAACACTTAAAGGAAATGTTAAAGATATCATCATGGCTCCACAAGAACAGAAAGTCTTTAGCCAAAATGCTATAACCCTGCCACAGAGAAATAGGCTTTTGATTTTATTTTCCCTTTAGCATACTTTTGAAGGTAATGGAAGAAATATTTAAAATATGATTCTCCAAATCAGACTTTTAGTAATCATTTAGTCCTGCCCTCCCGCTGAATATAAAGTTACATGCATACAACACCACTGACCAGTGGTTATCCATCCCAAGGTTGCCATGGCTGTTAGTGCAGGTTGTGCACTGCTCAACTAAGCAGCTTTTCTAGGGCTTCTGATCAGCCTCTCAGTGAGTGCTCCCAATTTCATAAAGCATTCCTCTTCTCTATTAACTCTGTTTAGTACATTAGTTTCTTCTCTGTCTAGCAAAATCTGTCTCCCTATAAGTTAAACCCATCGTTCTCATTCTTACTTCTTTAGGTAGACACCATTTCTTCAGAGTGGCTTTTCAAATATCAAAATAAAGGTCTCAAATGTTTTCCTTCATCAGGCAAAGTATTAACTTTAACCTTTCCTCTCTCCTAGAGAACCTCTACTGGAAATGAGTTTGTATCAAAATATAGGGTCTGGAATAGGGCACAATTCTTTCAGTGTAGAGCACAGTCAGACTTCTTTCTAGCAGCTGCTCCCGTTAAGGACTATTCTTATACCTAAATTTAGCTCTTTGTCGGTTTCATCACGCTGTTAAGAAAAAACACGCTTGTGATCAGCTGAAATATCCAGATCGCTTTTTTTTTTTTTTTTTTTTTTTTTTCCTTTTCGGTATTGGGGATCAAACTCGGGACCTTGCGCTTTTGAGGCAGGCGCGGCGCGACTGAGCTAATCCATCCCCAGCCCAAAAACACCTTCAGGGCTCATAAAATGGAGATGTTAGGGATCGAACCCGGGGCCTCATACATGCAAAGCATGTGCTCTACCACTGATCGCTTTTCAAATCAAATTTCCATTTGGGGCAGGTTTTTAGTCAGCAGACCGAGTTGTGTCCTTCTAACTTTTAGGTGAACACGGCGACTACTTCCGGCTGCTGCTTCCGGGTACCTACTCTGTCACAGCCACAGCCCCTGGGTTTGACCCAAAGACAGTAACTGCAATCGTGGGTCCTGCAGAACCAACACTGGTGAGTTCGGCTGAGTCTTACGCAACCCTTTAGATGTCACTTATACCATGTCTTCAACAATCAGTTGCATAGTTGTAATCTTTGCCGAGCTTCCTTTGTTCACCATTAAAATCCATTCTCTCCTATCCTCAATTTTCTTTGGTCATTCTCCTGTTATCCCTGTATCCTTTTGGCTTTCCCCAGTTCTTGTTTAATATACTGTTGCGATTCAAAGTACTGTCTTGTTTTAAACCCAGCACATTTGCTCACAGAACTTGAATACACTGCCTAATCTCTTATCCTCGGTTTCTTTCTCAGCAACCTGGTGCTAATAGAGCCTCTTTTACAAGAGTTTGAAAAGAGAAAGTGCACATCCAGCATTTAGTAGTAACTGACACAGAGCAAGCACGCAACAAAGGTTAGTTTGTAAATCCTGGAACCCTGGCTCAGATTCTCGCGCCCGGATTCTCTGGTTGTATTCCTTGTTGCCATCAGAAAGGACTGTCAGCAGATGGCGTTCTACAGCCTTCAGGCGCACGGGGTGCGCGCGCGCAGTACAGGTTTTCGCTTGCTGCTGCGGCAAGTCAAGTGCTCCGCGCCCAGTTCTCTGTGGCTCTGTATAGAAAGGATAAGAAGCAAAGAACCTCTTTCTTTGATACATAGCCTGAACTTTTCACTTTAGGGTAGAGTCGAATCTCAGAGAATAAAGGGCTCAGAAGTCATGTACACTAATCCTTAGGTTTTTTTGGTGCCGGGGATCGAACTCGGATCCTTCCGCTTGCACAACAGGCGGCGAAACCACTGAGCTAAATCCCCGGCCCTGAAGTAACCTATTTAATGAGCGTCTACGGACCTTGTGTCCTAAGCGAGTGCTTTCCTAGGGCCTCCTCATTCTGTCCTCTTCCATCTCTAACAGCTCTAGCTGGCCCTGCCTCTCCCTTTCTTTATCTACACAGTGAAGTCAAGCAGCTCATCTTTTTAAATACAGCAATAGGAACTATTTATTGAATAGGTGCTGTGTGTCAGTCACTGTCAGAGCTTTCCAGGATTACCTCACTGAACTTTCACAACAACCCTATAAGGTAAACAAGTATTCCCATTTGTGCCCAAGGGACCTTAAAGTTAGAGAAAATAAGACAGTTGTACAATATCACTTACTGATAAAGTGGTGGGGGCCGGGAATTAAAACTTAGGACAGGCTCTTTGGGCTGTCCCTTAAGCGAATGCATCACAGAGCCATGGTCAGTATTCTTAATCCTTATTTTTAACATAAGATCGTGGCAAAAAGTTATTAAGTCATTTGAAATCTTTTCTGAAATTTCTAGATAACCCCCGACCTCAGCCCCTGTACTATCAACTCTTAATACATTATAAATTACTTCTGTTTGCAGATGCAGGAAGAAAACAGTAACTCTTCCATTGACAACTGTTAGCTGATCCCAGTTTCCCAACCAGTGCATCCTCTTTCCCTTTTTGCTTGTTACAGCCAAAAATCAAATCACCAGCAGGCAGCTCATGCAGGCTTTAGATTATGAGCTCATCTATTCAATGACAAACAGCTTCATGTTCTCCTAGGTGAGGTACTCTCCTTCAGAATATTTCACCTCCTTTTTCACATATCCTTTAAATAAATAAACATAACCCTTCATTTTGTCAAATATAAGTCAGAAAGGGGAAATGGGTCATGGGATATAATTCTCAGATACAGTAACAACTGAGAGTCTGTTTATTGACCACAGTAGTCTATTTCTCTCCCCATTCTAAAGCAGATAGCCATCTGGCTAAAGAAAAAAAAAACAAAAAAGAGATTGTTTACCAAACGGATTTTATGTTCCAATTTTAGACACATTAAAATATCTCCCAGGGTCCAGTGTTCTCATTGCTTTTCCCCGTGGCCTTCCAGATGTTGTGGCTTCTTTGCTTCTCTCCCTCCCCCCCCCGCCCCCCCGCCCCGCTTTCCTACCCTTCATCCCTCCCTAAATTTTTGCCTTACTAAATAGGAAATGGTAAATGCTACAATGCAGTTGACTCGAACTCCCCATTCCCCCTCTTAAAAGAAGTAGCAGATTTTTGTAGAAAGGGCAGGAAATAGCACCAAGGAGAGGCCTCTCCTGTCAGTGGCCTGTTTTTAACTCCCACCTGGCTTCAGCAACTCAAACTGTTCCAAGGGCGGGGCACCCAGGCATACCCCTGGGGTGCGTGGTGAGAACGCTGCCACTCCCTCTCCTGCTGATGCTTGCCAGGGCTCTACAGCTCCCCACATATCTGTCAGCCAAAAGCATCTTTTCCTCTGTGTGCATGGCCAGAAGGGAAGCCGCACCATTGCTGTCAAAAGGATACACTGATGCCCATGGAAATTTAGGGTCTAAGGATCTCCATACCGGCAATCTGTTTCGTCTCCCCTGTCTCTGTTGCCAAACAGTGTGGCACAGGTGAGGCCCTTGTTGGCAGGCCTGAGCGAGCCCCTGTGACTCACACTGTCAGCACAAAGGAGATGGATATTAGAACACCATCAGTCCATAGCTCTTGTTCTAAGCAACAGAATTGGTGAAAACGTGGCTTAAGATGTAGAAATATTTTTTCTAATACAAATAACTGTATAATTAGTTCACCCAGCCACACCCTATGTATCGACAGTGATTTTGCACTCCTTTTGAGAGGAGTATTAGCCAAGTGTACAGGATGCCACAGTGCTGCTCTGGGTCCTTACTGTAATAATTCTTCCAAGTCTCCTGCCTCACAACCTGGTGCTGTGGTGAAAGAGAATCTACACCGGCCTCCCAGCTTCTGCTTTTTCCATTCCAGGTTAACTTCCATCTCCAGAGAAGCACCACTCAAGTAAACCCTGGGAGAAGAACTCCCAATGGAAGACAGGGAGGCAAAATGAAAATGCAGCCCCAGATACCCAAAAAGAAGGACTCAGCCATGAGGCAGCCGCACAGAGGTCCTGCCTGAAACCCAAGGAGCCCAGGGCAGCACTTCGCAAAGGCTCTGCTCCTGCTTTCATATCCCTTAGGCACACTTTCTGTTTTATTATCTGGGACATATTTAAATATATAAGCCTATTCAGACCAATTCAGAATCTGTTCAATGGGTCTCATTCTGTTCCAGGGAAAGCCCTGTCTGGGCTGTCATTAAAGGAATAGAAAGCCAGGCATGATGTCTGTAATCCCAGCACCCTGAGAGGCTGAGGCAGGAGGATCAAAAGTTTGAACCTAACCTGGGCAATTTAGCAACTTAGTGAGACCCAGTCTCAAATTTTTAAAAGGGCTGTGGATGTAGCTCAGTGCAAAGGCCCTGGGTTCAATCCTCAATACCGCCACAAAAAGGGAATAGGGATTGAAAACCAGTGTAGTTGTACATATATCCAGCAGGATTCAGGGACGTTTCCAGTTCTGAAAGCCTGGCTTAGGCCCAGTCACAGTGCGTGAAATGACTGGTTCTGCCTGATTGGCCACTCTGTCTACAGAGTCTAGCACAGAGCAGGTGCTCTGAGAAGATTTCTGAACGATGATTGCAAAGCTCAGGTGATCCATCATGAATAGTGTGCCCAAGGTATAACTCAATGCTCCTGAAATCCTGAGGACCATTTCCACAGTAACCAGTAGTTTCCCAGTGAGAAAAGAATTTGACATGCAATGCTTAGCGTCTTTCAAGAGAGTCTCTGTGTGTGTAGGTATAATGCCAGTGCCGCTGTTGGAGTGTGGCTCCTGGGCCCTGTGGTACAGAGTGCTTTGCAGCTTGCTGAATTCCCCAAAATGAAGCTACTTGTACTAAAAGCATTATTGTGGGACAGAGGTATAGCTCAATGGTAGAGCACTTGCATGAAGCCCTGGGTTCCATCCCCAGTGTGGCATAAATAATAAATAAATAAATAAATAAATAAGTAAATGTGTTAGCAAAATAGATGTTACTAAAATTTTTGAAGAGAGGTGTAACCTTTCAACACACACTTTGTAGCACACAGATTCATAAATGCTCATTGAGTATTTTGGGGTTCCTGGGTCTGCTGTCCCCAGGGCTGGCTCAGCCTCAATGAGATGGGGCAGGCTCTGCTTCCCCCACTAGGACCCCTAATTTGCCCAGCTCTTTCTTACTGCTCAGTGATTTACATCTCTAGGTACATATTTCCACACCCATCAGATGCCCTCAAACTTCTCTGCCAGCCAACAGGGTTAGGATTAACACATAATTTAGTTTTCGAGTACTTGAGCCATTTCCCTGTATGCAATCAAAAGAAAATGAATCTTTTTCTACTCCGAGATTTCTCTCCTCAAGTTAAAAGATTAATCCTTTCTTTAACTCCCTCTCCCCACCCCCAATGCTGGGCCTTGTGCATACTAGGCAAGCACTCAACCATAGAGCTATACCTCAGGTATTGAGGAAGCTCTTTTCAGTTCAATGAAACTTTTTAATTTTATGTATTTATTTTTGAGACACGATCTCGCTATTAGTTCAGGCTGGCCTTGAACTCACTGTGTGGCCCAGGCTGGCCTTGAACTCTTGGCAATCATCCTACCTCAGTCTTCCAGGAGTTAGGATTACAAACACGCACCATCACACCTGATAGTTCAGTGAAACTTTTTGCCTGAAGTTGCCATATATGCTCTAGGCCTTTCCAGATTGTCTGTATTATATCAATCAGGTTCCCTTGTGGAAAGTCGCTGGATAAAGCTGTTTGCAAACTGTGGCCATGGTGCTTCCTCTGGTACAACCACAGAATTTCCTTGGTTCATCCTTTCATTCATTCTGGGGTTTTACTGAGTTCTTGCTCTCAAGGAATGCAGAGACCACAGAAGGACCATCCATGCACTTGGCCCCTTCTGCCTGTGGCTAGTTCCATTTCTACTTCTCTACCATGTTGTAACAGCTGGGATGCTGGTGTCATGCTTTATGAGTTAGCCAGCCTCAGGAATTCTCTTATAGCAACACAAAACAAACTAAGACAAATGTTAAATCACAATTAAGTTTGTCAAGAGTGGGGAGAGTTGAAGGACATGAAAGAAGATCCCTTCACTTCTAGTCCAATATTTCCCTGACTGATTCCTTTCTGTCTTATATCTAGAATTTTATCTTAAAGAGGAAATCTCCCACACTGGATACCAGCCTGGACAGCTGGTGTTTCGTAAGGGGATAGAATATCCCAGTTAAGGGCAGGAGTTTTGGACTCTGACAGACTTGAGTTTTAATTCTACTCTGCTCCTTATTTGCTGTGTGACCCTGATCTCATTCACCTTCTCTGAGTCATTGTTACTCACCTGAAAACAAAATGGAAATAATATCTGACTCACTTGGAGTTTTGGAGAATTAAAAGTGATATTCTCATAAATCAGTAAGGGGGAAGTAACTACTCCTGTCCCCACCCTCCTTGGAGGACTATAGTGCCTCACTTGGGCTGGCCACCTGCAAGCTGGTGAGTCTGACAGAGCATCAAGGGTGTGGGGTAGAAGATGAGTTTGGAAGTGGAGTAATTTCCTGAAAGACTTAACCGAGCCCTTGCTATATTTTAAAAAATGTATTAACCCACAGGAAAGGGCTTTTGGGTCACCATCCCTACCGCTGCTCCCAGCCCCTGTCCCACCTCACCCAGCTCAGAGGAGGTAATCCATGCAGGCACTGACAGCCCCCCGCCCCAGTGGAAATGAGAAAACATGTAAATAAGATTCAAAACCAGACTTCCAGATCACCTACAGCAACCCCAAAGGGAAATGAGATGGAACACTCTGATATTCAACCACCTGGACCCACTGAACTGGCAAAAAAAGGGGATCTGGAAAAAATGAAATCAGAAATAATTTCTCAGATAACAGGAGAAATTGTGCCCCTAGTGCAAGACATGATTAATAAATCTAGAGAGGAGCTGAGGAACATGATGGAATCCCAACATAAGAAACAAATGGAATCCATAAAACAGATGCAAATAGATTTCCAAGACATGAAAAACTCCATTGAAAGTCTACACAGCAGAATGAGCCAATGTGAGGACAGAATTTCAGATAGAGAAGATAAGATTGCAATTAGTGACCAGGAAAAGAAAAATTGCTTCAAAATTATAAGGGAACATGAGAAATCAATCCAGCAGCTGCTAGATGATGCAAAGAAGAATAACATAAGACTGATTGGAGTCAATGAAGAAACAGGAGAGAGTGCAGATAACATAAAAAATCTCTTCACAAGTAATGGCAGAAAACTTCCCAGGCAGGGGAAAAGAGCTTGACATACAGATAAGTGAGGCATATAGGACTCCAAATAGCCTTGATCAAAAAAAATCTACACATAGGCATATAATTGTTAAGATTCCAGAAACACAACAGAAGAACAAAGTTCTCCAAGAAGTCAGAGAAAAGAATCAAATCACATACAAAGGAAAGCCCATCAGAATCACAGCAGACTTCTCAACACAAACCATCAAGGCAAGAAGAGCTTGGAGTGACATATTCCAAGCCCTAAAAGAAAACAGCCTCCAACCCAGATTCATGTACCCTGCAAAACTATCTTTCAAAATGGATGGAGAAATAAGATACTTTCATGACAAAGAGCACCTTACGAACTTCGTGAATACCAAACCAGCACTCCAAAGAATTTTACACAATATCCTAGGAAGAGACATTGAGGATCACAACCCCAGGAAGCAAAGCAGAATGAACCCATCTGGCATGACAAGAAATTAAATGGAAAGGGGGAGAACCCAACAAAAAGAAAAAGTCATGGCAATGACAAGCCAATATGTTTCAGTTATAACCATCAACATTAATGGTTTCAATTCACCAATCAAAAGAAATAGGCTGGCAGAATGGGTCAAGAAGCAAAATCCAACAATATGCTGCATACAAGAAACACACTTAATTCAAAAGGAAACTCATAGACTGAAAGTTAAAGGGTGGAAAACAATACTCCATGTGAAAGGAACCCGAAAAAAAGCAGGAGTAGCTATCCTCTTTGCAGATCAAGTAGATTTCAAACCAACACTGATTAAGAGAGATGAAGAAGGACACTACATCCTTGTAAAGGGAAGAATCCAAGAGGAAGAGATGCCAATCATAAATATCTATGCACCAAACACTAGTGCACCCAACTATATAAAACAGATACTAACAGACATGAAAAGTCATATATGCACTAATACAATTGTAGTGGGGGACCCCAACACCCCACTGTCAAAAATAGACAGATCAACTAGACAAAAAATAAGTAATGAAATACTAGAACTCAATCGAACTCTTGAACAAATGAACTTAACAGATGTTTACAGAGTCTTCCACCCCACAAAATCAGAATACACATTCTTCTCAGCTGCACATGGGTCATTCTCCAAAATAGACCACATACTCACACATAGAACATGTTTAAGTAAGTGCAAAGGAATTGAAGTTATACCCTGTACATTATCAGACCATAGTGTGATGAAATTGGAGATCCATAGCAAAAGAAACTCAAAAAATTTCATAAACACATGGAAATTGAACAACACACTTCTGAATAACCAGTGGGTCACAGAGGAAATTAAAGAAGAAATCAGACAGTTCCTTCAATTAAATGACAATGACAATACAACATATCAGAATCTATGGGACACAATGAAAGCTGTCTTACGAGGGAAATTCATAGCAGTGAATACGCATATTAGGAAAACAGAATGAGCCCAATTAAACAACCTGATGCTGAACCTCAAGCTTCTAGAAAAAAAAGAGCAGGACAACCCCAAAGCTCATACAAGGGAGGAAATTATAAAGATCAGAGGAGAAATCAATGCAATGGAGACTAAGAGAACGATACAAAAAAATCAATGAAGCCAAGAGTTGGTTCTTCGAAAGAATCAACAAAATTGACAAACCTGTAGCCAACCTTGTCAGAAAAAGGAAAGAAAAGGCCCAAATCCATGCAATTAGGAATGAAAAGGGTGAAATGACAACAGACCCAGCAGAAATCCAGAGGATCGTCAATACCTATTTCCAGAACCTATACACCAATAAGATGAACAGCACAGAAGAAATGGACAGATTCCTAGACACATATGAATTACCAAAGTTGAACGAAGAAGACCTAAAAATTCTGAACAACCCAATATCAACCAATGAAATTGAAAATGTAATTAAAAACTTATCAACTAAGAAAAGCCCAGGCCCTGATGGCATCACTGCTGAATTCTACAAGACATTTAGAGAGGAACTGCTACCACTACTGTTTAAACTCTTCAATGAAATTGAAAGGGAAGCAATACTCCCAAATTCATTCCTGGAAGCAAGCATCACCTTGATCCCCAAAGCAGAGAAAGACCCAACCGAAAAAGAGAACTATAGGCCAATCTCACTAATGAACATAGATGCAAAAATCCTTAATAAGATACTGGCAAACAGAATGCAGAAGATCATCAAGAAGATCATACACCCTGATCAAGTGGGATTCATCCCAGGGATGCAGGGATGGTTCAATATACGAAAATCAATCAATGTCATACACTATATCAATAGAGCCAAGGACAAAAACCTTATGATTATCTCCATAGACTCAGAAAAAGCATTTGACAAAATCCAACATGCATTTATGATAAAAACCCTACAAAAAATTGGAATAGGTGGTCTCTACCTCAAACTGATAGAAGCCATCTATGAAAAACCAACAACCAGTATCATACTAAATGGTCAAAAACTGAAATCCTTCACACTCAAATCAGGAACAAGACAAGGATGTCCACTATCACCACTCTTGTTCAATATAGTTCTGGAAACATTAGCCATGGCAATTAGACAAGAGAAAGAAATAAAAGGAATAAAGATAGGTAATGAAGAAGTCAAACTGTCATTCTTTGCAGATGACATGATACTCTATGTAGAAGACCCCAAGAACTCCACCAAAAGACTTCTAGCCTTGATAACCAAATTCAGTCAAGTAGCTGGTTACAAGGTCAACACACAAAAATCAATAGCTTTCCTCTACACCAATGACAGACTCACTGAGAGAGAAATAGGGCAAATAATTCCTTTCACAATAGCATCCAAAAAACTGAAATACCTAGGAATCAACCTAATGAAAGAAATCAAGACCTCTTCTCTGAAAACTATGGCACTCTGAAAAGAGAGATTGAAGATGATACCAGAAAATGGACAGACATCCCCTGCTCCTGGGTAGGAAGGATTAATATAGTGAAAATGGCCATACTTCCAAAACTGCTATATAGATTGAATGCAATTCCAATTGAGATCCCAGCAGCATACTTCATGGACCTTAAGAAATCAATCCAAAAATTCATTTGGAACAAGAAGAGACCCAGAATAGCAAAAGCAACTGTAGGTAACAGAGACATGGCAGGGGGTATCACAATCCCCAACCTGCAACTATACCACAGAGCTACTGTGATAAAAACAGCATGGGACTGGCAAAGAAACAGACCTGAGGACCAGTGGAACAGATTAGAAGATGCAGAAACAACACCAGACACACTCAGACATCTCATCTTCGATAAAGGAGCCAAACACCCTCACTGGAGGAAAGATAGCCTCTTTAATAAATGGTGCTGGAAAAATTGGGCTTCAACTTGCCAAAGATTAAAACTAGACCTATATCTCTCACCATGCACTAAACTAAAATCAAAATGGATTAAAGATCTAAATATTAAAATAGAAACTCTGAACCAGTTGGAACAGAGGTTAGGTAGAACCCTTGAAGACATCGGTGTAGGAAAAGATTTTATGAACAAAACCTCAGTTGTCTGTGAACTAGCACAAACAATCAACAAATGGGATCTCTTCTTATTAAAAAGCTTCTGCACAGCAAGAGAAACCACCAGCAGTGTGAAGAGACAACCCACAATGTGGGCAAAAATCTTCACCTGCTCTTCCTCAGACAAAGTCTACTATCTCGAACCTATAAAGAACTTAAAAAGATCAGACCTCCCAAATTTAAAGACCCAATCCGAAAATGGGCATCTGAAATGAACAGATATTTCTCAGACAAAGAAGTAGAAATAGCAAAGAAATACATGAAAAAATGTTCAACGTCACTGGTCATTCGAGAGATGCAAATGAAAACAAGGCTGAGATTCCACTTCACTCCAGAAAGAATGGCTGCTATCAAGAAATCAACCAATAACAAATGCTGGCGGGGCTATGGGAAAGAGGAACCCTGCTCCACTGCTGGTGGAAGTGTCGACTGGTGCAACCACTGTGGAAATCAGTATGGAGATACCTCAAAGAACTAGGACTGGAAGTCCCATTTGACCCCACTATTCCACTGCTGGGGATCTTCCCCAAAGAATTAAAAGAATCATACCACAGTGATATATGTGCACCCATGTTCATAGCAGCACAGTTTATAATAGCTAAAACTTGGAAACAGCCCAAATGCCCATCAACTGGAGACTGGATAAAGAAAATGTGGTTTTTTAATAAAATGGAGTATTACTCAGCCATCAAAAATGAGAAATTAGAGACATTTATAGCTAAGTGGATGCACATTGAGGCAATACTCTTAAGTGAAATAAATAGGACACACATGTAAATACTGAATAGTTTCTCTGGTGTGAGAAACTGAAAGTGTAAATAAGGGCTAAATGTATAATAGGTAATGTGAAATAGGAAGAAAAGGGGCAAAGGGGAAGGAAGTGGGAGGGCTAGGGGAAAGGATAGAAGGGAATGGGATTAATATGAGAAAATGGAAAACTAGGAACAAAATCTTTGTAAATAGGGAGGACTGGAGGGGTTGAAGGGAGGCCTGGGCAAGGGTGAAAAATAAGAACCAAGAGAGACTATGTAAAGGTGCAAATTTCCAATGATGAATGTCATTATATTGTATACCTAAAATGTACCAATGATTAGAATGAATAATCGATAATGTAAAATAGGAAGAAAAGGTCCAAAGGGGTAGGGGTAGTGGGAGGGGCAGGGGAAAGGAAAGAAGGGAAAGGAAAAATGCTGAGAAATGGAAAAAATGGAAATAAAGTCTTTGTAAATAGGGAAGGGTGGAGGGCGTGAAGGGAGGGCTAGGAATGGGGAACAAATAAGAACCAAGATGCATTATATAAAGGTACAATTCCCAATGAGAAATGTAATTGTGTTGTATACCTACAATGTGCCAATAAAAGAATTTAATAAAAAAAATGTATTAACCTCGTTTACTAGAAAGCTTTATTAGTTCCTTATTCTTCCTGGCACTTTTCCTTCCAAACTGAACATTTTATGACACAGTAATACCCTCCCCATTGAGGACACAGGCAAATTCCCAGTTTCCACACAGGATGACACCTCATGCCATCTTGGCCTGCTTCTGGTTCCCATGAAGGTTTCTGGCAGTGGGCTTCTGCTCAGGCATGTTGTGTGACCACCTGTTGTTGTTTCTTTGTGTACCTAGCACTCTGTTCACTTCCAACAGATTAAAAAAAATCATATATATTTTTGAGTGGATGATCTCCATGATTACCTTCATATTTTTCTTATCTCCTCTTTTATTATTTTTTATCTTTTATCTAGTAGTAATAATTTTAGCATGTATTTTTCTCACATGACTCCCAGCTTCCCTGGGGGCAGCTTTGTGGAACCAAGACCTTTTACCTGTGGGGCTGATGATAACTCCAGGTAGTCAGTGTTAGTACTGAATGGAATTGTTGCAGCCAGTGTCAGAATTGAATGATAGGTGATGTCCAGAGGGTTAGAGAATTGGTTTTGTCATTTTGGGAAAAAAATCACATATTTAGTGTTAGAAGTGTTCTGTGAATAGGAAAAAAAAGAAGTAAGATATATTATGTACAGGTACAAATTCCATATGATGAACGTTAGCATTATGTTTATCTAAAAATGTACCAATACATTTTTTTATAAAAAGAAGTGTTCTGTGGATAGAAAAGGATCTATGTGGTAGAGCAGTTATTTATTTATCTGATAAATATTTTAGTTTCACTTATGAATCAGGCCCTGTGTTAAGAGTGAGGAAGACAGTGGGCAAACCAGAGAGACATGGTTTCTACCTTTTTGAAGTGGGAGAGTGGCTTAGTTACTTTCTTGTTGCTAAGTTAAATACACAACACCTGAACTGGGTGTGGTGGCACATGCCTATCATCCCAGCACTCAGGAGGCTGAAACAGGAGGATTGCCATGAGTTTGAGGTTAGCCTGGGCAACATAGTGAGTTCAAGGACAGCCTGAACTACAAGAGAACTTGTCTCAAAAAAGAATGGCTTTAAAAAAACCCCACAAAAACAAAATATTCAACACCCACAAGTTAAGGGAGGAGAAGTTTATTTAGCTCACAGTTTGTAGAGGATTCAGTCCATAATCAGCTGGCTCCAAGGCAGAGTGGCTTGGCAGAGGGGCATTGCAAAAGAGAACCAGTTCATGGCAAGCAGGAGACAGCAAAAGCAAGCAAACAAGGGAGAAGACAAGCCTCTTTCTGTTCCTTATATTGTATCTAGGCTACCAGGATTAGGGTGGTGTCGAACCAATCACTAGTGATTTAGTAATCACACACCCTTCATCCCACTGTCACACACTCAAGATTCAGCCACCTCTGACAAAACCCCACCTATGTTGGCATGAAGCATTGGCGGGACATCTAGACCTAACCATAACCGAGAAATTAGGAGGAAGAAACAAAGAAACAAATCAGTACACAAAAACAAAAAAATTAGTATCTGAGAAGAGGTGCTGAGAGAGGAAATACCAGGAAGATCTGAGATATAATGGTTAGGGAAGAATTATCTGAAGAGATATTAGGATGACAGGAGAAGCACAAGAAGAAAGAATGAGGTAAGATAGAGTAACAAAGGTAAGAAGAAAGCTGGATTTGGTGGCACATGCCTATAATCCCAGCACTTGGGAAATTGAGGGAGGAGGATTAGGAGTTTGAAGCCAGCCTAGGCTACATAGTGAGACCCTATTTCAGAAAGGAAGGAAGGAAGGAAGGAAGGAAGGAAGGAAGGAAGGAAGGAAGGAAGGAAGGAGAAATTGTAATTTTAAAGTTATAATTTTTAGAAAATAAGACAAAGTTACCCAAGGTTACAGTGCCTTTTTCACCCACAAAACTTTTTTCTTCTTCCAAGGTTCTCACTTCTAAGAGTCTTAAGGACATTATAAGTGAATAAATTCAGCCTATGTTTTTCTTCCAGTGCTATAAATCTGATACCATGTGTAGTGTGTCAGAGAGATAGATTCTAGTTTGTTGTGTATGGCAAGCAAAGAATTGCAAGTGTACAACCAATGATAAAAGAAAAAACAGCAACATTTATTGAAGTCAACAAGGAAGGTGTGATTGGGTTCATGCCATGAGAAACAAAAGGTGCCGTGAATGGGGAAAGTGGTACCAGGATGGCAGGAGAATAAGAATGAAAATTAATCAGGCTTTCAGATTTTAAAAGATGAGCACCCTGGCCCTGGGTGCCTTTCATCGGATCTCTCTGAACATGATTGACAGAAATTACTGAGGGTGCTGAGTCACCTCGGGCCCCTTTAATACATGTGAGTCTCCCACAATTCACTCTGTTTTATTTATTTTTTATTTTTGAGCAAAAACATTTATTTTATTGTTACATTTTATTTTATTTTTTGAAACAAAAGATTTATTGGTACATTTTATATATGCATAATGAATTCATCATAGCGAATTTGTACCTGTTGCACCATACATTTTTATTTTTTCCCATTGTCTCTTCCCTTCAACCCCTTTCCCACCTTATTTATAAAAGCTTTGTTTCCATTTTTCCTTCTATTCATTCTTATCCCTTCTTTCCTTTCCCCATCTCCCTTCATTTGATCCCCTTCTCCTTTGAACATTTTTTCCCCTTTCCTAATATCTATTATTCATTTTGGTCCTTATTTCCACTTTTAGTTTCCCACAGCAGAGAAACAATGTGGTATTTAAAAACGTGTGTTCGATATGTCTCACTTAAGAGTATGGTCTCAAGGTGGATCGATTTAGCTAGAAATATCTCAAACTTATCCTTCTTTATAGGAGAGTAGTACTCCATTGTATATAAAAAATGGATTTTATTTCTCCATCCATCAGTTAATAGGCATTTGGGCTGTTTCCAAGATTTAGCTATTACAAATTGTGCCACTATAAACATGAGTATGCATATATTGTTGTGATATGATGCTTTTAATTCTTTTAAGAAGATACCAAGAAGAGGAATAGCTACATCAAATGGAACCTCTACTTTTAGTTTTTTGAGCAATCTCCACACTGATTTCCACAGTGGTTGCACCAGTCTACACTCCCACCAACAGTGGAGAAGGATTCCTTTTCCCCACAACCCCCCATTACTTGTTATTGGCTGATTTCTTGATAATAGCCATTCTTTCTAGAGTGAGATGCAATGTCAGCATTGTTTTAATTTGCATCTCTTGAATGACCAATGGGGTTGAACATTTTTTCATACATATATTTGCCATTTCTACTTCTTCATCTGAGAAGTGTCTGTTCATTTCAGATGCCCATTTTTGAATTGGGTCTTTAAATTTGAGGGGTCTGATTTTTTTTTTTTAGTTCTTTATATATTCTAGGTATTAGTCCTTAGTCTGAGGAACAGCTGGCAAAACTTTTTTCCGACACTATAAGTTGTCTCTTCACTTTGTTGGTGGTTTCTCTTGCTGTGCAAAAGCTTTTTAATAAGATGAGAGCCCAGTTTTTGATTTTTTGTGGTATTTCCTGTGCAATTGGAGTTTTGGTCATAAAGTCTTTGCCTGCACCAATGTCTTCAAGATTTCTACCTATTTTATCTTCCAGCAGATTTAGTGTGTCTGTTTTAATATTAAGATATTTGATCCATTTTGATTTGAGTTTAGTGCATAGTGAAAGATATGGGCCTAGTTTTAATCTTTGGCAGGTGAAAAGCCAGTTTTTCCAGCAACATTTATTAAAGAAGCTATTTTGGTGAAAGTGTTTGGCTCCTTTGTCAAAGATAAGGTGGTTGAGTGTGTTTGGAGTTGTTTCTGCATCTTCTAATCTATAACATTGATCCACGGGTTTGTATTTTTTGACAGTATCATGCTGTTTTTATCACAGTAGCTTTGTAGTATAATTTCAAGTCAGACATTGTAATGCCCCCTGCCTTGCCTTTGTTGACCAGAATTGCTTTTGCCATTCTAGGTCTCTTCTGGTTCCAAATAAATTTTAGGATTATTCTTTCTAATTCTGTGAGATATGCTGTTGCGATTTTGATTGGGACTGCATTGAATCTGTATAACAGCTTTGGAAGTATGGCCAGTTTCAGTATATTGGTTTTTCCTACCCAAGAACAAGGGATATCTTTCAATTTTCTGATATCCTCTTCGATTTCCTTTCTCCGAGTACTGCAATTTTCCATGTAAAGATCTTTTACTTCTGGGCCAGGGATTTAGCTCAGTGGTTTCGCCACCTGCTGTGCAAGCGATCCTTGGTACCAAAAAAAAAAGATCTTTTACTTCCTTTGTTAGATTGATTCCTACGTATTTCTTTTTTTGGATGCTACTGTGAAAGGTGTTGATTCCCTAATTTTTCTCTCAGTGAGTTTGTTGTCTACAGGAATGCTACTGATTTTTGAATGTTGACTTTGTATCCAGCTATGCTACTGAATTTGGTTAGTAAACCTAGAAGTCCTTTGGTGGAGTTTTTGGGGTTTTCTATGTAGAGTATCATGTCATCTGCAAACAATGATAATTTAACTTTTTCCTTTCCCAATCTTGTTCTTTGTATTTCTTTCTCTTGTCTAATTGGTCTGGCTAATGTTTCCAGAACTATATTGAATAAGAGTGATGACAGTGGACATCCTTATCTTGTTCCTGATTTTAGAGTGAAAGCTTTCAGTTTTTGTCCATTTAGCATGATGTTGGCTGTTGATTTGTCATAGGTGGCTTTTATCAGATTGAGATAAAGAACATCTATTCCAATTTTCTGTAGGGTTTTTATCATGAATGGGTGTTGGACTTTGTCAAATGCTTTTTCTGCATGTATTGAGATGATCTTATGGTTTTTGTTCTTGGCTCTGTTAATATGGTGTATTACATCTATTGATTTGCATATGTTGAACCATCTCTGCATCCCTGGGATGAATCCTACAAGGTCATGGTGTATAATCTTCTTGATGATTTGCTGTATTCTGTTTGCCAGTATCTTATTGAGGATTTTTGCATCTGTGTTCATTAGGGAGATTGGCCTGTAGTTCTCCTCTTCTCTGGTTTTGGTATCAGGGTAACACTTGCTTCCAGGAATGAATTTGGGAGTATTGCTTCCCTTTCAGTTTCACTAAGGAGTTTGAGAAGTAGTGGCATTAGGTCTTCTCCAAATTTCTTTCAGAATCTAGCAGTGAATCTGTCAGGGTGTGGACTTTTATTTGTTGGTAGGGTTTTTTTTGTCTTTCTGTTTTGTTTTGTTTTGGTTTTGGTTTTGGTACCAGGGATTGAACTCAGGACCTTGTGCTTGGGAGGCAGGCGTGGTGCCACTGAGCTAAATCCCTGGCCCTGTTGGTGGGTTTTTAATTACATCTTCAATTTCATTGACTGATATTGGTTTATTTAGAATTTTTATATCTTCTTGATTCAGCTTTGGTAATTTATATGTATTTAGGAATCTGTCCGTTTCTTCTGTGTTTACCATCTTATTAGAATACAGGTCCTCGAAGTAGATATTGATGATCTTCTGGATTTCTGAAAGATCTGTTGTGGTTTCACCCTTTTCATTCCTAATTGCATGGATTTGAGTCTTTTGTTTTTCCTTTTTTTTTTCCTATGGTTGGCTAAAGATTTGTCGATTTTATTTAATCTTTCAAAGAAGCTACTCATCAATTCATTGATTCTTTATATTATTTCTTAGTCTCCATTGCATTACTTTCTGCTCTGATCTTTATAATTTCTCCCTCATTTGAGCTTTGGGTTTGACTTGCTCTTCTTTTTCTAGAAGCCTGAGATGCAACATTAGGTTGTTTATTTGGGCTCACTCTGTTTTCTGATATAGATTCACTGCTATAAATTTCCTTTGTAGGACTTCTTTCACTGTGTCCCATAAGTTCTGGTATGTTGTAGTCACATTATCGTTTAACTGTAGAAACTAATTTCTTTTTTAATTTCATCTGTGACTCATTGGTTGTTCAGGAGGGCCTTATTTAATTTCTATGTGTTTATGAAGTTCTTGTGGTTTCTTTTGCCACTGATTTCCAATTTCATTGCACTATGGTCTGATAATATGAGTGGGATAATTCCCATTCATTTGCATTTACTTAACCATGTTCTATGGGCTGATATATGGGCTATTTTGGAGAATACCACATGTGCAGCTGAGAAGAACGTATATTCTGATATGTGGGGTGGAACATTCTGTAGACATCTATGAAGTCCATTTGTTCAAAGGTTTGGTTCAATTCTGATATTTCTTTGTTGATTTTTTTTTGTCTAGTTGATCTGTCTATTTGTGATAGTAGGGTATTAAGGTCCCCCTTTACAACTGCATTAGTGCTTATTTGATTTTGCATACCTGTTAATATTTGTTTTATATAGTTAGGTGTGCTGGTATTTGGTGCATATATATTTACAATTGTTATCTCTTCCTCTAGGATTACTCCCTTTACAAGGATGTAATGACCTTCTTTGTCTCTCTTAATCAGTCTTGGCTTGAAATCCACTTTATCTACAAAGAGAATAGCTACCCCTACTTTTTTTCAATTTCCTGTCACATGGAGTATTGTTTTCTATCCTTTGACTTTCAATCAGTGAATTTCTTTTTGAATTAAATGTGTTTCCTGTTGGCAGCATTTTGTTGGATCTTGCTTCTTGATCTATTTTGTCAGTCTGTTTCTTTTGATTGGTGATTTAGATCATTTACATTGATGGTTAAAAGTGATATGTTCTGACTTATCTCTGCATTTATTTTCCTGTTGTTGGCTCCCTTCTTTCTTCCTCTGTTTAATTTCTTTTCTTGCCTGGTGTATTCATTCTGTTGGGGTTCACAGAGTTGTAGTACTCATTATCTCTTTCTAGAATGTCCTTCAGAATATTTTTGAGAGCTGGTTTGGTGGTCATGAATTTGTTCAGGCATTGTTTTTCATGGAAGTATCTTATTTCTCCATCAATTTTTAAAGATAGTTTTGTGGGGTACATCAATATGGGTTGGAGGTGGTTTTCTTTAGGGCTTGAAATACTTCACTCCAAGCTTTCTTTGACTTGAGGATTTGTGTTGAGAAGCCAGCTGTGATTCTGATGGGCTTCCCTGTATATGCAATTTGTTTCTTTTCTCTATCATCTTTTAATATTCCGTTCTTATGTTGAATGTCTGGAATCTTGACTATTATGTGTCTTGGTGTAGATCTTTTAAATCGTGGGTAATTGGAGTTCTATTTGCCTCACTTATCTGTATGTCAAATTCTTCTCTGCTTGAGAAGTTTTTTGCTATTACTTCTATAGATAGGCTTTTTATGTTGTTTGTGCTATCTTCTACTTTTTCATTGACTCTGTTCAATCTTATGTTATTCTTCTTTGTATAATCTAGCAGCTGTTGGACTGATTTTTCGTGATACCTTCCTATTTTTTTTTCTTTTTTTTTTTTTTTTTGGTACCAGGGATCAAATTCAGGTCCTTGTGCTTGCACAGTAGGTGGAGAAACCACTGAGCTAAATCCCTGGCCCGATACCTTCCTATTTTTAAGAAATTTTCTTTTCATGATCACTAACCATAATCCTGTCTTCCATATCTGATATTCTGTCTTCCCATTTGCTCATTCTGCTGTGTATACTTTCAGTGAAATTTTTAATCTCCTTGATATCTATTTGAATTTGTTTCCTGGATTCCATTTCTTTCCTATGTTGGGCATTCATAGTGTCTGTCATTTTCCTAAGCTCCTCTGTTTTTTTATCTGTATCTGCTCTAGAGTCACTAACCATGTCTTTCATTATGGTCACCATCTCTGTAGTCATCTGAGAAACCATTTCTCCTTGATTTTTTTTAGAGCCTCATTCATCTAGTTTGCTACTTCTACTGTTACTATTTCAGGGAGTATAGGTGGGTGGGTTTTGAATTATCCCACCTCATTGCCCCCTGGGTTTGCCTTTGGTGAGCTGGAAGTCTAGGGTTGCATCTTGCTTAATTGTCTTCTCATTTTCTTTCTTTTTTTTTAAGCTTAATTCCTGGGTTCATGCTTGTAAATTGCTTCTGGCAAGAAGCTTTATTGCTAGTATTTAGAACTCTTAGGAAATGACTACTTCTCAGAGATGTGCCTCTATGTGGCTTTTAGGTTTTGAGTCTGTTGCAAGATCCTACCTCTTCAATTCATTTGGGATGATAAGTTGCTGCCTATTTGGCCTAGCCAACTAAGTTTTTTGGCATTGGCCTATAGTATTGTTTATGACCCTTAGGCAATCTCAGTCTTGGCATACCAGGAAAAACAACCAATTAGAACATCTATATAGATGCAAAAATCCTTAATAAGATAATGGCAAACAGAATGCAAAAGATCATCAAGAAGATCATACACCCTGATCAAGAGGGATTCATCCCAGGGATACAGGGATGGTTCAATATATGCAAATCAATCAATGTCATACACTATATCAATAGAGCCAAGGACAAAAACCTTATGATTATCTCCATAGACTCAGAAAAAGCATTTGACAAAATCCAACATGCATTTATGATAAAAACCCTACAAAAAATTGGTACAGATGGTCTCTACCTCAAACTGATAGAAGCCATCTATGAAAAACCAACAACCAGTATCATACTAAATGGTCAAAAACTGAAATCCTTCACACTCAAATCAGGAACAAGACAAGGATGTCCACTATCACCACTCTTGTTCAATATAGTTCTGGAAACATTAGCCATGGCAATTAGACAAGAGAAAGAAATAAAAGGAATAAAGATAGGTAATGAAGAAGTCAAATTGTCATTCTTTGCAGATGACATGATACTCTATGTAGAAGACCCCAAGAACTCCACCAAAAGACTTCTAGCCTTGATAACCAAATTCAGTCAAGTAGCTGGTTACAAGGTCAACACACAAAAATCAATAGCTTTCCTCTACACCAATGACAGACTCACTGAGAGAGAAATAGGGCAAATAATTCCTTTCACAATAGCATCCAAAAAACTGAAATACCTAGGAATCAACCTAATGAAAGAAATCAAGACCTCTTCTCTGAAAACTATGGCACTCTGAAAAGAGAGATTGAAGATGATACCAGAAAATGGACAGACATCCCCTGCTCCTGGGTAGGAAGGATTAATATAGTGAAAATGGCCATACTTCCAAAACTGCTATATAGATTGAATGCAATTCCAATTGAGATCCCAGCAGCATACTTCATGGACCTTAAGAAATCAATCCAAAAATTCATTTGGAACAAGAAGAGACCCAGAATAGCAAAAGCAACTGTAGGTAACAGAGACATGGCAGGGGGTATCACAATCCCCAACCTGCAACTATACCACAGAGCTACTGTGATAAAAACAGCATGGGACTGGCAAAGAAACAGACCTGAGGACCAGTGGAACAGATTAGAAGATGCAGAAACAACACCAGACACACTCAGCCATCTCATCTTTGATAAAGGAGCCAAACACCCTCACTGGAGGAAAGATAGCCTCTTTAATAAATGGTGCTGGAAAAATTGGGCTTCAACTTGCCAAAGATTAAAACTAGACCTATATCTCTCACCATGCACTAAACTAAAATCAAAATGGATTAAAGATCTAAATATTAAAATAGAAACTCTGAACCAGTTGGAACAGAGGTTAGGTAGAACCCTTGCAGACATCGGTGTAGGAAAAGATTTTATGAACAAAACCTCAGTTGCCTGTGAACTAGCACAAACAATCAACAAATGGGATCTCTTCTTATTAAAAAGCTTCTGCACAGCAAGAGAAACCACCAGCAGTGTGAAGAGACAACCCACAATGTGGGCAAAAATCTTCACCTGCTCTTCCTCAGACAAAGGTCTACTATCTCGAATCTATAAAGAACTTAAAAAGATCAGACCTCCCAAATTTAAAGACCCAATCCGAAAATGGGCATCTGAAATGAACAGATATTTCTCAGACAAAGAAGTAGAAATAGCAAAGAAATGCATGAAAAAATGTTCAACATCACTGGTCATTTGAGAGATGCAAATGAAAACAAGGCTGAGATTCCACTTCACTCCAGAAAGAATGGCTGCTATCATGAAATCAACCAATAGCAAATCCTGGCGGGGCTGTGGGAAAGAGGAACCCTGCTCCACTGCTGGTGGGAGTGTCGACTGGTGCAACCACTGTGGAAATCAGTATGGAGATACCTCAAAGAACTAGGACTGGAAGTCCCATTTGACCCCACTATTCCACTGCTGGGGATCTTCCCCAAAGAATTAAAAGAATCATACCACAGTGATACATGTGCACCCATGTTCATAGCAGCACAGTTTGTAATAGCTAAAACTTGGAAACAGCCCAAATGCCCATCAGCTCGAGACTGGATAAAGAAAATCTGAGGGTTTTTTTATAAAATGGAGTACTACTCAGCCATAAAAACTGAGAAATTAGAGACATTTATAGCTAAGTGGATGCACATTGAGGCGATACTCTTAAGTGATATAAATAGGACACACATGTATAAATATTGAATAGTTTCTCTGGTGTGAGAAACTGAAAGTGTATATAAGGACTAAATGTATAATAGGTAATGTGAAATAGGAAGAAAAGGGGCAAAGGGGAAGGAAGTGGGAGGGCTAGGGGAAAGGATAGAAGGGAATGGGATTAATATGAGAAAATGGAAAACTAGGAACAAAATCTTTGTAAATAGGGAGGACTGGAGGGGTTGAAGGGAGGGCTGGGCAAGGGTGAAAAATAAGAACCAAGAGAGACTATGTAAAGGTGCAAATTTCCAATGATGAATGTCATTATACTGTATACCTAAAATGTACCAATGATTAGAATGAATAATCAATAATGTAAAATAGGAAGAAAAGGTCCAAAGGGGTAGGGGTAGTGGGAGGGGCAGGGGAAAGGAAAGAAGGGAAAGGAAAAAATGCTGAGAAATGGAAAAAATGGAAATAAAGTCTTTGTAAATAGGGAAGGGAGGGCTAGGAATGGGGAAAAAATCAGAAGCAAGATGCATTATGTAAATTTACAATTCCCAATGAGAAATGTAACTGTGTTGTATACCTACAATGTACCAATAAAAGAATTTAATAAAGTGCAAAAAAAAAAAAAAAGGAATAGCTATGTTACCTTGGCTAATGTAGTACAAACTGCAACATTAATAGCATGAAATACAGCTAGCCAACGCAGTCTGCTGCATCCACTTCTCAATTCCACTGATGCATTTCTTCATGGAGCCCTCTGGGGTCTCTAGTAGTCACAGTGAGTCTGCAGATTCTAGTTGCCCTTCCCAGGCAAAGAGTCAGGGAGCTTTAGTTCTTGCTTCAAATCCTTGCTAGGACCCACTGCCCTCCTTCTCTTCTTCTCATTGCTATATTCCAGCATCTGGCCACCAAATTTCAAGAGGCTATTTCCCTTCTGTTCACCACTCCATCATCTTTCACTCTGTTTTATTAACATGCATGACATGTTGTCCCTATGTATGAACTGTTAATGAAGTTGGAGTGGGAAAATGTTACTGAAGATCAGGCCATGGAACTTAACACTCATGTGCTCTGGCCCGGAGCCTTAGAGATTCCCTTGGTCTTTGTTATTCTTTGAGGGGTTTTGTTTCTTTGTTTTTGAGACCAGGTCTTGCTTTGTAGTTCAGCCTGGTCTTAAACTTACTATGTAGGCCAGGCTGGCCTCAAATTCATGGTTATCCTCCTGCCTCAGCCTCCCAAGTGCTGGGATTAAGAGGAGTGCCACCATGCCTGGCTTTGTTTTACTTATTTCTACTTCTTTTAGGACAATTAATGGAGGATTGGCCCAAATTCAGGTGGATTGATGGGGAGTGATCTCCCAATACCAATTGTGCTACCTGTATTAAATCCATAAATTCCAAAGACTTCCATATCTCCAAACTTTTTTGCCTTAGCCAACTAATGGGAAAACTGATCTTAAAGAAATAGACACTATGTAAATGATAAGTCAAACAATAAACATCCCAGCCCATCTGGCTTAAGGGTACACCAAAACCACATAAATGCCCCCAGTCTCAGACTATTGTGCACCTTATCTCTTGAGCTCCATGTACTTTCTCTTTGAGTACTTCTTTGATTCTACCTAATAGAGCTGCCTGTGCCTCTCAGTGAGCCATCTTGAAATGTTTTTCTTTGCTAGGACAAGAACCTGCCCCAGGTGAGCTGAAGTCCCCATTTCTTCTTTAGGAGCACTTTGGTCCCTATCCAGGGACAGGAAGACTTTAAAAGGATAGGAACAGAAGAAGTTCTAAGCAGAAGGAGGAAAAAGCCCAACAACCCTACAGCAAGGAAGAGTCTGGCTGGTTCTAACAGTTGCATCTCCTAGCTCTGAGGGTGTGTGTACATGTATGCATGCATGTACTCAGTTTCCTGAATTACTATCTCAACATTCTAGAAGTCTAACTCAGCATAGGTCCCAGACAGTGTAGACAACAAATCACACTAAACCTAGTCATAAGTGAGCCAAAGAGATTCACTTTTTCCATGGCAACAGAAAACACCCCTACACCAGACCAGCCATCTCAAAAATAAGAATCTAAAAAGTGGGACTACACGGCTTGGCACAAATCCACCGTCAGAACTAGAGAAGTCAAAGTTTTTGTGTCTGTTGCACCATCCTCACACCTGGTACCGTGATCTGTCTCATATACAGTCTCATATACATATTCCCAATACACAGCCTGAACTGACTCCTTCACGGCCACCTCCTGGCCAGAATAGGGCTTCCTTTCTATTTTAACACTAACCTCACTGTGGCTATTAAACCCTGAGTAAACATTCTCCCCTGGGCAGATGCCTAAGCAAATACCAATTCTCCCTTTCCTCCTAAAAGTTAAATTCCACTATTTAGAAAAGCTTTTTCCCCTTTACTTTCTTTCACTCCTCCGCTTTCTCCTCCCCTTTCCCCTGCCAGGATGTTTTTTCTCCTACCTTTGCTCATAAGCTCCCTACACCCTTTCACCCTCCCAGCTCTGGCTGCTCCTTATGTGGTACATAGTACATATAGCTCACTTGAGATCCAGAGGCCCTGCAGCCACTGTGGGTTGGTGGGTAGCAGCCTGAAAAAATCCTTGAGGGCCATTGCTTTTTTTTTCCCCTACACCCTCCCTACCTCTTTTAGCAAGGTCTCAGTCCTGGGGAGGAGGCAAATAAAATCATCCTTGGATCCCTAGTCACCCACAGCAGGAAGGTTAAAAGGCCTCTTTGACTACCTTTTAGGTTGTCCTTGGGAGGCCTCTGGACCGAAGACTCCATGCTGAGCATGAGATCAAAGGAATTAATGAATTTCCTCAAACCCTTTCTAGAATCAGATAAAACATAAATAACCCAAGAACTAAAATGAGCACACTATTCTTTTTTGAAATATTCAAACATTTACATATACTGTAGTTTATAGCTGACTTCTATTTCACAGATCAATAAATTATTTTTTAAGTGGAGGGATAAAGGACTCATTGTCTATTTTGGACTCATTAATTTTCTATTAAGGACAACTAGAAAAATATAATTGCTATCTACTATCACCACAGATACATTAAATATTTTAATGCCAAAAATTAAGACAGCTTAATAGCATTAATCTTACAAATCAACTTTTTTCTTGTTTTGCTAAATGTTTCATTTCAGATTAACATTTGTGAGCTAGTAATTGAAAGATGAGACCTTAAAAAAAAAAAAAAGAAAAATGAGAACTTTAGCATCTCAGATTACTAAAAATTTATCCACAGGGACTTCAGACACAGCTGCATCCAGCTGTCCCCATTATGTAGTCTAGAATGTCTCCATTTCTTAATTTCATTATTTTTTGTGGTAACTTCTTTCTTACAAAGGCTATCACATTAGGGTGAGATGACCAACAGCTCCTTCGAGTTTATATTTTACCAACAAAGTATTGATCCTTGGGTTGGTCTCTCAAAACCCAAATTTGATTGTGTCTATTCCTAAAACTGCCATAATGTCTCTGATTGGTCAGTCTGGGACAATGTGCCCACTCCTAGAAGGGGGTGGCACTAAAGAACGTAAGAGAGGGATCTGATTTTTAAAAATAATATAAAAATGCTGTTACCCAATAAAGAAGAATATTTATTGGATGATTGTAGGAAAAAACAAGATGAGAACATTACTTTTTTTTTTTATTGCAATACTGGGGATTGAACCAAAGGTCTTCACACTGAGCTACATCCCCAGTCCTTTCTTCTTTTCTTTTTCTTTTTTTTTTTAAATTTTGAGACAAGGTCTCAATAAGTTGCCCAGGATGGGCCTGAACTTGCAATCTTCCTGCCTTGGCCTCTGACAGTGCTGGAATTATAGGCATGCACCACCACACCCAGGTTGGACCATTTCAATTTTACTGTGACTTTTAACAAAGGCAAACCCAGTCATTCAACAAGCATGTACTAGGGAGACCAATGTGCCAGACACTTTGCTAGACAATAGGGGAACAAAGATAAGTTCAACAGTTTTGCCTTCAACAAACTTATCGCCTACAAGGAGAGTGAGAGGCGTACTAGAATCAGTGGAGATTGGCCCTGTCAGAGGCCAAAGTATTAGGATTCATGCTATCATCCAGTTCCCTTGTGTTTCTTGGCTAAATTCAGTCTGAAGTCAGATGACTCATTTCTGTGAAATGTTGTACTCTAATGTACTCTAATGTCATTATTGCATGGGGGTGGAGGCATGAAACAGGCCACAATTTCAGCAGGAAACATCAAGGGCCCAGCTGCTCACACAGGTAGAGCATTCCAGTACTGTGTGAGGGAAGAACAGCATCATGTCAAACATAGGCCCCATGAGGCCTTGTAGGAGTCCAGCTCCCTCTGGAGTGTGACCGTCAGCTCTTGGCACATTTTTAGGAAGAATATGGAAGGTCCTGGCATCACTAAGCCCCATGGATGCACCAAGATACAGTATTGCAAAGAAGGCAAACATGGCCCATTGGGAGCAAAGTTCACAGACTAATCAGTTGCACAACAGAGAATTTGAGCCCTGGCAGGTGGTAGCCTGCATCCTAGCTTTGCCTTTTAACTGCTTTGCTATCTTGGGCCAATCAGGTTATTTCTCAAAATAGGATAAAAAGTACAATCAGCATTCAAAATGTCCATGAGGACAACCTGCATGATGCAGGAGATAATTTTAAGTGATTTGCTATCCAAATAATGTATCACTTCATGAAAAAGTTATTCTTTTAATCTCTAACACCTTCTGTTTGAGTACATCAAGGAGAGTGTTTCTATTTGGTCCTAATGTTCTAATACTGACTAGTTTCATTTTTTGTTTGACAAATGAAAGAGTAAACCTCAGCTCAGCTAGAGTTTAAAAACAAGCTTGTTTTCATTTTTTAAATTATTTATTTATTTATTTAGGCGGGGTCTTGCTATGTAGTTTAGGCTGGACATGAACTCATTGTGTAGTCCAGGCTGGTCTCAAGCTTATGGCATGGTCTCAATCCTCCTTTCTCAATCTCTTGAGTGCTGAGGTTATAGGCATGTACCACCTCACCCAGCTCCATTGTATTTATTTTTATAATTACCTCCTATGAATTATATCTTCTACTGGTTTTGTATTATGGATGTGATACAAAAATCTGCTTTAAAAGACAAAGCAAATTAATTTAAGTAAACACATCAAACAAAAAAATAAGCCAGACATGGTGGTACACCTCTATAATTCCAGCTACCTGAGAGGATGAGGCAGGAGGATTTCAAGTTTAAGGCCAGCCTGGCCAATTTAATTATATCCTGTCTCAAAATTAAAGGGCCAAGGGTGTCTTGTCGCAAAGTGATTGAGCTCTTATCTAGCATGTTCGAGGCCCTGGGTTTAATCCTCAATACTAGAATAAAAAACAAAAAGAGGCATTGCCATGATGGTTTTCTGAGAGTATAAGATTATGACAAAAACTAGTATAGAAATGACTAAGGTGGGAAAGTGGAAAGTTAGGATGGACTAGGCAAGTTACTTATTCTTTCGTTTTGTTTTGTTGAGACAGTGTCTTACTATGTACTTCAGGGTGAGCTTGAGCTCAGTGTGTAGCCCAGGTGATCCTCCTGCCTCAGCCTCCTGAGTGCTGGGGTTACAGACATTCATAACTATACTTGGCTCAAGTTTCTTAATCTTGTGGAGCTTCAAATTCCTCAGTTATAAGCCAAGGATAATTGTGACTACCTTCCTGGATTGTCATCATGATATATGCTAAACATGACCAACCAACCTTATTCGGAGAAGAAAAAGATGAGTTCAGTTACCTTGCATCATTAATGTGGACAACCAGGAAAAGAAACTAGATGACTTCTAAGTTATTTTTGAAAGTGCAGTATTGATTGTATTCAAATAGAGAATTCTGGTTCTGTTTCTGAGGAGATAGTTTTTTCTACTAAAAAAGAAAAGATCTTAAATAACGGCAGGTTGAAATAAACATTTTCTATAAAATTATCTTCAGTATTTCAGCTTCTCCATTCCTTCCTTCTGATTTCCTTCCATCCTTTCAGATCTCCTAATACCTTCCTTCTTTCTTTGTCATGTAACTAGATAGTGTGATGCAAGTATATAGATGAATGGGTTTTTTTTTCCAATATAATTCTTATAGGCATTTGAATATTAAGGTAAATTTGTTTTCCTGTTTGTTTTTAAATTCTGAATGTGAAAGAATTTCCTGTTTTCTATTAAACCAGTTCAGGCTTCCACAAGCAATGCCTAAGCAACACTCTATCAATATGTTGGACAACCCTGAAGAGGAACATGATGGTCTTACTGTTTTTCACAACTCAGATACTTCCTCACAGGAAGAACAAAACAGGAATTGTATTCATCCTTGCCAACTGGAGTCCATTCCTAAGTAGAACCAAATAGCCTCTGTTATCTTCTTCAAGGAGTTGGCCTTGCTGTAGCACAAGTCCACCAAGCCGATGCTCCTCTGTCAAAACCACCCTGGACTCCTCATTTTTCTCCGAGAATACAGGACTTCCCTACACACCTGCATCCATCCCAAATCCTTACACTTCCCAGTCTCCACTCTGGTACTGTAAGGTTCTGGCACCATTTTGATGAATAACTAATAATATTTTCATGTCATGAAATTTTAGGAGCAAACTTATGTCTTTGTATTTTACCACTAGGTTGTTAGACCAGGCCTTCTTTAGTAATAGGAATAAAAGGATATTATTTTATCTATGCTCCTGGCCCTTCTGGAGCTGGACCCCTGGCTATTCCAGGATTAACAGCTAGCTGATTCCACAAGCAAGGCCCCTTTGATTAGCTTCAGCAGCTTCCTACTGTCATTAGCCTGCCATTGCTAAGAGCCACTTATGGCTCATACATACACACACTAAGAGGAGGCCTGAGGGAGGTGCTTTTGCTATGTGGCCAAGCCATGCCCAGCTGTCAGTTTGTGGAAGTTTAGATATAAGGCATCCTGATAGGTTGGATTTCAGTTCAGATATGATATCAAAAGATAACACACCTAAGTAGTTTAATTGATAATATTAATAAAAATGGATAGGAATTGAGCCATTCTGTGTTTTGTTTTATTGAGGATTATCTGGGAGGTAGGGAAATATATACTTTTTAGTTTTTATTTTTGGGGTTTTTTGGGGGGTTTTTTTGGTACCAGGAATCGAACTCTGTACTTGTTGATCGAACTTGTGCTTGGGAGGCAGGTGCCAGAACCACTGAACTAAATCCCCGGCCCTATACTTTTTAGTTTTAATATTACATATGCAGATACTATTCTTATTGCTATCAAGACAGTTCCACGTATACTGATCTCTTTTGATTCTTTTCAGTCTCTTCAACTGGGGATATTTATCATGTATCAAAATGTGGACATATCATAAATTCAATCTCTCTACCATAACCCTACAGGACTGGGATGATCTTCACTCCTGTTTGGTTTTGAATCTCATCTCATAATACTGTACTGGCTTGCTTGCTCATGATGGCTTCTTTCTGAAACTGATCACATTGCTTTTCTTTTTAAAGCTTTGCATCTGCAGTTTCTCCTACCAGAAAAACATCTCAGCTCTTCATGTGGCTGATTCTTTCTCATCATTCATGTCTCAGGAAAATATATCATCCCCAGGAAGGACTTCCCCACCGTCTTTATGTTCAGCCTAGATTCCTCATTAGAACCACATACTGTAGAAAATGTGTTGAGTAACTATTTCCTCAATTCTCTCGAGGACTGTTTTTAACATACCATTCCTGTTGTAGAGGAGAGAAGTTAATTCATTATATGCAGTGGATGGCTAGGGCATTAGTGTTTAATTATCTCAGATCTATTATATCATTTGGTTTAGTTCCTTCACCAAACTCCCCACACCCTTGGTTATCTGGTTTATTGTTTATTTATTGCTTGTCACATCACTCCAGTTAGTATGTGACCTCCATACTTAGGGCAGGCAGCTGACTGTGTGGATCAGGCTGAATTCCAAACACCTAGCACAAGGCCTGATGCATCACAAAAGCACAGTCAGTCTTTGTTGATCAGTCAGTCTTTGTTGTTAAAATTCAGTGGAAAAATATTATTTTGCCTTTGATAATTTGGAATCTTTACAATGTCCTAGGGTAGTTATTCTTAACTTTAGTGTACTGACTAAAGAATTCATCACTGAGATTCAGGAACCAGATTATTTTAAAATAGGCTTTTTTAATGAAAGAAAAAAATTTAGATTGGGTTCGATGTATATTAAGACATCCCAATTTTTTTATTTTAAAAATGAACTACTTGATTTTTACTCATTTTTATTTCATATGGCATACTTGGTTCCAAATAACATTAGGAAAGTATATCCACAGAAAACAAAGTTGTAGTTAGCTGAGTATTATGGGTTATTGTTATTTTGGGTAATACAGCAATATTATTAAAAACAAAGCCAATAGATTTGCAATGTTAATTAGTTTCTTACAGTTAATTAGTTTCTTATTAGTTAATTGTTTCTCTTACAATCACTGTTTTACAGACAAATGAAGCATTTGCTAAAAATGTCAACAAACTCCAGATGTTTTAATAGAAAATTTTCTCCCCATAATGTTCACTTGCTTGAAAGAGTAAAGGAGAAAAACAATATGGCAGTTTCTCAAAAAATTAAATATACAGAATTACCATCTGACCCAGCAATACTACTTCTGGATATATATCCAAAAGAATTGAAAGCAGGGATTTAAATAGGTATTTGTTTGTATGTTTTGGTACCAGGGATCTTACTCAGGACGTTGCCCTTTTGAGGCAGGCAGTGGAACCACTGAGCTAAATCCCTGGCCTCTTTAAGTAGGTGTTTGTATATTCATGTTCATAACAGCACTATTTATAGGAGCCAAAAGGTAGAACAACCCAGATGTCTATGGAAGGATATATGTATAAGCAAAATGTGGAACAGGCAAACAACGGAATATTCTGACACATGCTACAACATGGATAAACTGTGAGGATATTATACTAGGTGAAATAATCTAGTCACAAAAGGACAAATATTATGATTCCACTTATACAAGGTACCTAGAGTAGTGAAATCATAGAGACGAAAAGTAGAAGAGTGATTATGAGGGCCTAGGGAATGAGATACTGCTTAATGGTTACAGAGTTTGGGAAGGTGAAAAAATTCTGGAGATAAATGGTGGTTCCCCAACAATGTAAATACACTTGATGTCTTTGAACTACACACTTAAAAATGGTTAAAATGGTAAATTTTATGTTTTACATATTTTATCACAATTTTTTTAAAGCAGAGGAAAGAGAATATATTCAATGAAGTCTTAAAAGTAAGTTTTTCTCTGCTATTCCCGCATCGTGACACACTCGCTGAATTCTTAGAATCCACTAGGTAGATCCCAGAAACACAGGACACAACAATTCAAGCCAGTGGGTTTTGTGACCTTTAACACAGGGAATTCTGTGAAGATTTAGAAAAGTTTTAGAGGGGCTTTCTCGGCACGGCCTCCTTTTGGCTTTCCGCCACACCTTGGTTTCAAATCCTCAAAGAAATGGGACACCGACAATACTGTGTGACCTGATAAAGGAAACTGCCTCGGGGGAGCAAAGCGGACCGGAACGCAATTGGACTTCTCTGGAGGGGATTTTGACTTTTCTCTTGGTTGGAAGCGGGAGGCGGGTGAAGGCCTAGAGCGGGAGCGAAACTTGCTCCTAGTTAGGGCAACACGTAGGACTGCGCACCGAGCATGTGGCGGGGGCAATGACTCGGAGGGCGAGGCCGGTGCCTCAGTTTCCCGGCTCCAGGTGCTCGCAGCGCCAACCGTTGTCGCGAGGGGGCGAATGGGCGGCCGTCAGGGGGCGTGGGCGCGGGGCGGAGCAGGGAGACCGGGCGGCCGAGGCGGAAGCCTGGGCGGGGCGGCGGGAAGGGGCTGGAAGGGGCGGGGCGGGACGCTGAGTCACCCGGGATCGGCCAGCCCGCTCGGCTGGGGGCGTTGGTGACAGCGGGCCCGGGTCGGACGCCTGCCTCTGCCCGCTGCGCAGAGGCACCGCCGGGGCAGAGAACAGGTCAGGGCCGGACCAGGCCGGGACGAGCGGAGGGACGAGCGGGCGGGTGGCCCTGGCGTCATTGTCCCGGGCGGTGGGCAGCGGGGACCGGTCCAGAGGGACGCGCCGCGGCCGGGCCTGCGCCCTTCTCCCCACGGGCGCCGCGCTCGGCCACCCGAAGCCCCTCGCGCTCCTGGTAGACGGCCGAGCTGGGCCGCCGCTGGCCCGGGAGTTGGAGGGGCAGCCAGAGAGCGCATGGGCTTGGGCTTTTTAAGAGGTGTCAAGCCCAGGGCTCTTCTCATTGCACCGCCCTGCCCCTCGGCAATGAGGCAGAATCTGGGAGCTGGAAAAAAAAAACCTTAGGGTTAGCCTAGCCCCCTTCATATTATAGATGCACAGCCAGTGGGTATTGGTTGTCCTGATTCTGTGTCTGGGAGACAGGGATGAATGGTTTCCCAAGCAAGAGTAGAATCTGTTCAGCTGGAAATGCAGCTTTGGTTACGGTAGTTTTGCAGATGTCCACATACATTTACCTTGCTGCTACAGGTACTGATGTACGTCCGGCAAGCATGGACATCTCAAAGATGACAGTACTGCCACTTGACTGTTGTAATTATCAAACTGGCCAGAAGCTGATGCAAATTAGGAGCTGGAAGAGTGCTTAGGGTATAGAATTAAATTTTAATTCCAAAGCCAAAATCAACTTTCAGTGTAATCTCATCCTTTACTGCCTATCTCACTTACACAGTATTTATTCTGTAATATTGCTAACTTGCCTTTAGGTCTGTTTTACAGTAGTTCTTTTGCAGTAACCTGACCATTTTAGTGTTGAAACACTCTTTTCATAATAGTGATGCCGTGCTATGTGGCAAGCTAGCGGTAACTCTAATAATTAGGGTTTGAACATAGTTTATACTCTCCTTGTTTACATAGCTGAGTTACTATGAGAAGTAACTGGCTAGGAGGTGAGTAGTATTTTGTAAGCCTGAAGTACCTGACAGCAGACACATGTGATCTCTAGAAGTTAGTACAGTACTAACAGTCTAAATACTTGCAGCATGCTTAATTATTCAAGGTGTTGAGTAAATTAGTCCTCGGTACCCAATTTTCTCTAAAGCATTGAATTTTAAGGAATCTCTAAGTCCACCTTCTAAGTCCAAAGTTCTCTAATTTTTACATTAACTCGTAACATTACTCATTGTGACAAAAAAAGTTTTAAGAAAGAAAAGGTTTTTTTTTTATTAGTACATGTTTGTAGTACATAATGTTTACATTCTTTGTGGGGAGTTGTTAAATGCGTATAATACACCTTAATTTCTTTTTTCATCCCCTTTCTCTTTCCTCTCTCCCTACTCCATCCATCTCTTGGACCCTTCTCTCTGCGTCCCCCCCTTTTGGTACATGTTTACAGTACATAATGTTTACATTTTTTCTATAAGAATGAAAAAATTTTAAAATTCTGCATGATGCATAGCATATCTTCAAATTTATTATTCTCAGCTCTCCTAGTCAGTTTAGTAGTATTGGGCTAAAAATAAGTGAAATATGGTTTTTCAGGTTACAGGCACTTCTGTGTTAAATTCATTTGAATTCAGAGACTTGAAGCGACATGCTTGTTGTATAGAGGAGAATGGCTTAAGTCTGGCTGGGCATGGGGTCTGTGCAGTATTCAGATAACTTTTGCAAAAAGCCAAGAACATTGTGACTCAGAAAATGTGATAAGATGACTTTTGGACAGCATTCATAGTGTGTGTATTTTTGACAAAGATATGATAATAATTGTAGACTGTCCAAATATGTATGAATTACTTGTCTTGCAGCTGCAAAGCAGGACCTCCCCTCCCTTTATTGTCATCCATATTGGCCCTTTTTCTGAAAAGCCTCCTTCCTTTTCAAAGTGCCCCTCTTCTTGCTGAGACCTACTTGCATAGCTCCTTCGTCCTTCTTGCATGCGCTGATGGAGCTTACACTACTTTTCCCCAGAGAACAAGATAAATCTTGGTTCTTGAATTGCCATTTATGATGTCCTAAAAAGGATAGGTGTTAATTTTTACAACATAGTCGAACTTCAAGAGGTTCTGGTTCTGAAAGAGTTAAGTGGACCAGGTGTAGATTTTTATCTTTTTTATGATTGGAAACCACAACAACATAGGAATCCTCTAGAGACAGCAAATTCATTACTTCTGCTACAGAAGGAAAACCCTGCCTGCATGGTACACAGCGAAAGTTCAAATTTATTATTATTCCTAACTCTCTGTGTCACTTTTATCTATGTTGGGCTAAAATAAGTGAAAAGTCATATTTCAAACTGCAGATACTTTAGTCTTAAATTTGGGGAGTGTGTGTGTGTGTGTGTGTGTGTGGTGGAGATTGAACTCAGGGCCTCATGAATGCTAGGAAAATGCTCTACCACTGAGCTATACCCCCAAACCTTTTAAAAAATTTTAATTTTGAGATGATATCTTGCTAAATTGCAGTCCTCCTGTCTTGGCCTCCCAGGGAGCTGGGATCACAGAATGTGCCACTATAACCTTGGGGGATTTTTAAAAAATGATAAAGCAAACTAAAGTAGAATCCCAATGAAGGCTTGTATACCTACTGGCAGGTATAAGGCTTGACTTATTTTCTAGGTTTATTACTCTGTCATTTAAAAAAATTTTCTGTTAGTATATGTCTGTGATACATAATAAATATATTCATCCAGATGAATTGGTATGTAAATATATCATGTCTTAATCGTCTCCTTTCCTTCTCTTTCCCTGTCTTCCATTTCCCCCTTCTAGACCCTCTTCTTATCTCCACAGAGTCTGTCTCCCTATTTCCTATTATCTTTTATTTTGCTCTTTAAATTTTTTATATAATATATATTTCTCATATAAGAGAAATCATGAGATATTTAACCTATATCTGATTTACTTCACTTAGCATTATGGACACAAAGTGCATCCATTTTCCTACAGATGACTCAAAGTTATTCTTCTTTATGGCAGAGTAGTACTCCATTGTGTATATATGCTATATTTTCTTTACCTATTCATCTGTTTATGGCCATTTAGTTTGCTTCCATGATTTAGTTATTGTGAGTTGTGCTGCTAAATATGGCCATGCAGGTATCACTGTAATGTGATATCTTTAACACTTTTCGGAAGATAGCTAGAAGAGTATAGCTTGGTCAAATACAATTTCAAGTTTTAGTTTTTTGGGGAATTTCCATACTGATTTCTATAGCTGTTATACTAGTTTACATTTCCACCAACAATGAAGAAAGGTTCTTTTTACTGCAGCCCTGTCAGCTTTTGTTATTATTTGAGTTCTTGATGATAGCTATTCTTTCTAGAGTAAGATGAAATCTCAGTGTTGTTTTAATTTGCATTTTTCTTTTCTTTTTTTTGGTACTGAGAATCGAACTTGTGACCTTGTGCTTTCGAGGCAGGCCAGAGCCACTGAGCTAAATCCCTGCCCCTAATTTGCATTTTTCTAGTGGCCAGAGATATTGAACATTTTTTCATGTATTTATTGGCCACTTGTATTTCTTCTGAGAAGTGTCTGTTCATTTTAGAGGTCTAGTTGTTTTGAGTTCTTTATACATTCTAGGTCTTAGTCTTCTGAGGAATAGCTGGAAAAAATTTTTCTCATTCTGAAGGTTGTTTCTTCACTCTGTTGGTGCTTTCCATTTTTGGGAAGAAGTTTTTTAATATGATATGATCCCATTTGTTGATTGTTGATGTTATTTCTTATGCAATTAGGGTTCTGTTTGGAAAGCCTTTGGTTATGCCTATGTCTTCAACAGTTATACTAAATTATTCTGTCACTTTTGAAGTCAGTTAATTTGTTACTTATAACTTAGAATTATTATAAGATTACCTATTGCCAGGTGTGGTGGCACATGCCTGTAATCCTAGTACTCAGGAGGCTGTGGCAAGAGGATTACTGGATCTAGCCTGGATTACATAGTGAGTTCAAGGCCAGCCTAAATTACAGAGCAAGACCCTGTCTCAAAAACAAAACAAAAACAAAAAAACAAAAAATTACCTCTTCTGAAATTCTCAACTGTGCTTTTTTTTTTTTGCTAAGCAATCCTTAAAATTTGCTCAGAATATCTTTGAAAATTTTTACATCAATTCAATTACTATAGAATAGTTTATTATTACACTCAGTCCACAAGAATATCTGACTAAACTAATTTTCAATAATATTGGATAAAGTTGTCTTATGGTCAGGAATTAATTATGAAAGTCTTGGTGGGAAAGGCAGAAGGGTCTAAAGTAGCAGCAGTGAAACCAGATCACACAGCAGCTGTATAATGAAAGAGCTGTTAAGCACACCAAGATGTTAGCTTTTGGTTAGATACTTTATCCTTGATGCTCAAAGAAGGTAATCATGGGAAGTTATATAGACATAGAGTAGTTATAGTATGTTATTTCATTTTTGGATTTTTGTAGGTCTTTTCTTCTGGCTGAAGGATATGACCACTAAGAACTGACAGTGCAGTAGTACAAAGAATCAGAAGTCTGGGTGACAGATGCATTTTGGTTGTGACTCATGCATTCACCAAATATTTTTGAGCACCCATATGAGCCAGACACTGTCATAGGTGCTGGAGATGCAGTTGTGAGCAAAATAGACCAAGCCCTCATGAAACAGACATTCTAGTGGGGTGGAGGCAGATAATAAATAAATATGTAAATAGATATAAGATCTAATGATCATAATGGAGAATTTTAAAGCAATATAAGTAGGAAAATGTGTGTGTGTATGTGGTCAGAGAGGCCTCTCCTGAGATGACTTTTGATCTGAGACCTGAAGGAATCAAGGGAATGAGCAGGAGGCAGAGGATCAAGTTCCAAGCCCTGACACACATAAGGGATGGCAAAGTCATGGTGGTCAGGCGGTGTGCAAACAGAAAGTGGCAGCAGATGAGAGATGGTGGGAGTGGGAAGGGGCACATTGGTGTAGGCCATTGTAAGGCTTTTGGCCTTGCCACTGATAGTATGGGGGAAGCCATTAGAGGGTTTTGAACAGAGAAGCTCACAGAGATGTGTATTTGGAAAGCATTGAAAATAGATAGAGGGGAACAAGGACAAAACCAGGGAGACCTTCCTTTTCAGATTAGCTGTGTGGCCCTAAATCAAAATTCTTCTCTGGGCTTTTGTTTCCTCATCTGTAGAATACCAAATTCCCCTCTAGCTCAAGAATTTTAATATTCCAAATCATATGGATTATTTCTATAGGGAGATAAGAGGATCACGTGGGAAGAAGTTCTGAAAGTAGATTGCTTTAAAAGACCTGAAAAATTGATACCAACCCACCTTGAGCCAAATCATCCCCAAATCAAAAGGTAATCAGGCCCTTAGTTCGGTAATCAGGGCATGAGAGAGAAGCACTGTTCTGTAAATATTCTCTGCTGATCCCTTTCGTCCTCTGCTGATCTCTGAATTTTTCTTCCTGCTTGAAAAAGGATGAAAAGCTGTTACTCATCAACAGAGTTGGCAATGAGAGTAGCTTTTGTTGTTAGGAAAACTGGGAATTTTGGGGAAGGAAACAATTCTAATTTTGTGTTTATCAAATAGATCATTTGAATTCTTTTATAACATGGAAAAAACCTAAAAAGATTTCTTTAGCTTTTAATTCTCTTTCCCTGTTCCCACTTGCATCATGCCTCATAGGTGTTCCTTCTAGTGCATTTTTTTTTTTGATTTGGCAATGATTTCTTTTCTTTTCTTTTACATGTTTTATTATTTTAGTAAAACACGTATTGGCACATTTTAGATATACATAATGATAACATTCATCATATGGAATTTGTACCAGTGCATGATATATCTTGCTTCTTCTTTTTTTCCCCATTCCCTCTCCCCATGCACAAAAGCTTTGTTTCCTTTTTTTCTTTGATTTTCTCTTTTTTTTTTGTCCCTTCTTTCCTTTCCCCCACCCCCCTCCCTTTTTCCTCCTTCTCATTTGAACATTTTCTTCCCATTTACCAAAGTCTGTTGTACATGTTAGTCTTTATTTCATGTATTTCTTTTTGTGGATCTTATAAGGTGAGAGTGTTTGCTTTACATATATGTATTTTAATTTATAATGTTAAATTTGTTTTCTTTCTTTTTTCCCTAAGTACTATTTTTAAGATTCATGCCTATTGCTGTATGTGCATCTAGTTATTTACTTCTGAATGCAGCATCATACTCTGTGCAGTTTATTTACCTGCTGTCTGTAAAATGGATAGATACTCAAGTTGACTGTACTCCCCAACAACACAGATACTGCTTCAGTGAATATTTTCATACAAGTCTGCTGAGACGTTGTACAGTATTTCTATGGGTTGTGTACTTAGAAGAGCACTACTGGATTACAGGCTTGCATGGGCAGAATTTGATTAAATAGTGCCGTGCTCATCTCTACAGTGGCCATACACAGTCTCTGTCCCTCCAGAAGTACTGGAGGGTTCTGGTATCCTACGTCCCACCAGCACTCAGCTTTGCCCAGCTTTTCTTTTTTCTCTGATTTCCGACATACAAAGTGATGTCATTTTTGTTTGTATTTCTTTGATTGCTGATGGTTTTGAGCCTCCCCTAGACACTAAGCTTCTTCTGTAAATTGCTTGTTCCTATCTTTGCCATTTTGTGTTGGAGTGATAACCATTTTGTTGTTGCATTGATTTGTGCAGAAGTAATTTCCATAATGTAGATATTTATTCCTTGGCCCATTTGGACTTTGCAGATATCTTTTCATTTAGCCATCAATTAATTTGTCTTGCCATCAAGGAAAATTCTTAATTTCAATGTGATTGATTTCTTTGACTTATGATTTGTGCTTTTGAAGTTTTTGCTTAAATTTGAAGTTTTGCTTAAACCCTTCTCAATTCTTACATAGCATCAGTGACTTTAATCCATTGAGAGTCCATATTTGCACGAAGTACTAGATACTGACCCAGTCCCTTTTTTTTATCCATTTAAGGAACCAGTTTTTCTAATAACATCTCATTCCTCTATTGTGTTTTGGTACTCCTTTCTCTTATGTGATTTCTGTGCATCTATCTCTAAGCCTCTGTTTTGTTCATTAGTCTGTCAGCTCTTGCTTAGTTTTTTTCTTCTTCTTCTTCTTCTTCTTCTTTTTTTGGTACCAGGGATTGAACTCAGGACCTTGAACTTGCGAGGCAGGTGGTGGAACCTCTGAGCTAAATCCCCGGCCCTCTTGCTTAGTTTTTTTATTGCTCTGATTTTATTACAGTGATATTGTAGGTATGTAACAATGACTGACACAGCAACACATTCATCTTAAAGTTTACGTAGCTCTTTCCGGACCAAATTTTTTTTCCATGTTCAATTTGGAGTTAGCTTGTCAAGTTACTAAACATCATATTTTAAAAAAATTTTTATTGGGATTTATCAAAGTTATGAATTATTTGGGGGAGGTTTGACTTTTTTTTATGGTAACTTGTTCCATCTAAGACCATGTAATATGCCTTTCCATTTATTTGTTTGGTTTTTTTTTTTTTGGTAGTACGGGAGATTGAACTCAGGTCCTTGTACTTGTGAGGCAGGCAGCGGAACCACTGAGCTAAATCCCCGGCCCCACCCCTTTTTTTTGAGAAAAAGTAATGCTGCGTACTTCAGACTGGCCTTGAACTCACTATGTAGCCCAGGCTGGCCTCGAACTCTGGTGATTGATCCTCTTGCCTCACCCTCCCGAGTACTAGGATTACAGGTGTGTGCCACCACCCCTGGCTCTATCAGCCCCTTTTATTTTTTTATTTTATGTTTTTTTCTTTCTAAGTTCTTTTATTGGTACATTTTAGGTATACAATTTGTTTACATTTATCATTAGGTGTTTGTACCTGTACATGATGTGTCTTGGTTCTTATTTTTTCCCCATTACCTTTGCGCCCGTCACCCCCTCCTCCCTTCCCTATTTACACACACATTATTTACATTTTTTTTCTTTTCTCATAGTTTTTCCTTTCCCTCCTTTCCTTTCCCCTTCCCCTCCCTTCACCCCTTTGTGTTTGGACCTTTTTTCCTATTTCAGATTTTCAGTTATTCATTTTAATCATTTTAACCCTTGTTTACACTATCAGTTTCTCACACTAGAGAAACTATTTGGTATTTACACATGTGTGTCCTATTTATTTCACTTAAGAGTATGGCCTTCATATGCATCCATTTAGCTATAAATGACTCTAGTTTTTCGTTCTTTATGGCTATCAGCCCCTTTTAAAATCCTTTTCTAGAATTTTAAACTTTTCTCCAGGAAACATCTAGGAAGGTATTCTTGGTTAAATTAATTTCTGAATACTTCATAGATTTGTTAGTATTATGAATCATGTTTCTTTTTATTATTATTTTCTATTTGGTTATTAGTTTAAGAGAAATAGTATTTGTTAAAGTATAAGTTGATCTTGTGTCCAACAGCCTTATTTCCCTGTCATATTAAAATATTCTGTTGATTTCGGTGTTTTCCCAAGTAGTTAATTATATTCTTTGGAAACAAAGATAGTTTTTTGGGTATTCCACCCTCATGCCTTTTACTTCTTTTTCTTTTCCTACAGCATGGCCAGGACTTTCAGGAGTGTGTGAAAACAGCTGCTGTGCGAGTGAGTGTCTTTATCTTGTTCTCAAGTTTAAGAGAATGAGACTAAAGATTTCCCTTTTCATGTAACATTTGTTTTAGGTTCTTTTATCAAGTTAAAGTGTTTTCCTCTATTAAGAGTTTCCATCTCAAATAGATGTTATTTTTTCAGGATTTAACCTCCTGGGAGTAAAATGGATTAATCAGGCTGCAAGGGAAAATCCTAATCCTGTGCTGAGATTGTTTCAAACAGAAGATAAATAAGCATCCTCAGTACTTCTACACCCTACATATATCACCTAGGATTCTAATATAACCCTATCTGATGATGAAGTCAGCTTTTTCTCCTGCTGATAAGAGGCAGAAGTTAAATAGCTGGTGTGAAGTATGAAAGAGCCATGTTCAGCATCATAAGCATAGTTGTCAGCATGATTGTAAGTATAAGATACGTAAAATTACAGTTTTATTTACTGTGTATCAGTCTCTACTCCAGGTGTAAATCTTAATTAAGTGTATCTCAAGAAACAGTGAGAGGGCTCAGCAGATGGAGCCATAGGTAGGTCTTCAGCAACAGTAACTGCTATGCTGTTGTGCAGTTGCCTTTCATGGCCATCTCTTCCTTTTTTCTTCTTAAATCAGCTGTTTCTTCCTAATTATAAAAATCACACCCTTTCAGAAGGAAGGGACAAGAAAAAAAGTGAAAATAGAAGGAAAAAAATGGAAACAAAGCTTTTGTACATGGAGAGGGGAGGTGATATGAGGGGGGAATGGGATAAAATAAAAGAAAACTTATTAATAAAAAAGAAAATTATACCTTTTCATTTTGTAGAAATTTTGTAAAATATAAAAAAGCAAATCTGTAATCTATCTCTCAACACCAACCCTTGTTAAAATTTATTTTTCTCAAAAAAAAGAAAAAAAAATGTATTTTTCTCTGGTCCTTTTTGGGGATGAGGGAAGTGTACTCAGAATTTCACTCTGTAATTTTGTATCACCCCTCCTTTTTCAAGGTCAGGCCGGAGGATTCTTGTTAATCTAGTTTGATTGGTCCTCTAGGGAGGGGCACATTAAGAAAGATACGATTAGCTTGTAGGAGTGGGGACAGCTTGCTGATTACTTGGCACAGCCCTGCCTAAGGGAACCACTGTGCACCTTCTCGTGTCATTATCTTGAGGAGGAGCACTCATAGTCCCAATACCAGCATAGCAAAGACAGCTTGAGGTGCAGAGGGGAAGAGAGGTATAGTCCTTTGCTTCATTTTAGGCCCTCAGTTTCACCTTCCTTCTTTAGACCACCCTTTCATCTTTCAGAAAATAAACAGAATGAAGAAAATATGATTTATTTTCTTTTAATTTTGAAATAAACCCCAACATAATTGTTTTGTTTCCCTAATCACCTTTTGCTACAGTGGAATGTGTTGATGGCCTGTGGCCATAAATAGCAGGAAGTCCCAGAATTCTTAAGTTAACAATTATCAGTGAGAAGGTTCAGCTTCCATCCAGCTGCCGTCCTTCCTCATTCTCCATCCCTTTACCCTTGTTTTTTTCCCTTCCATTTTATCCTAACATTTGCCACTTCCTAAAATGTGGTTGTTTGCCTTCCCAGCCACTCCAGGAGAAAGTTCTCCAAGGGCAGGAATCTGTTATGTTCACTTATCATATCCCAGTTACCTCCAACAGTGCCTGATGCCTAGTGTGCCCTCCCATATGAATCCATAAAATGCATCAGTCTGTCAAGAGACAGCTTTTGATCCAGAGCTGGGAAACCTAAGGGAGAGGTGAAGAAAGAAAGTTCTATCGGCCTCCTTTCAATGCATGAGTGCAGTGAACATATGGAATCCCTATTTCTGCCTTGACATTGTGAGCAAGCCAGAGCTACATGTGTTCTAGCCCTGCTGGGGGAAATGACAGACACACAGTAGGAGTAGGGCTGCAAGAGAATGAATAGTCAGTGCTGACGTCTAGCCATGGGTTCTGGGCTTGGCACACACTTGGCATTGTTTTCACTAGGTGATTCTCTTAGCATAAATGAGCCTGTTCCATCAGCAGAAAATGTTGCAATGGATGTGCCTAACTCCTCCCTAGCCTCACACCCCACATCCTCCCTTTTCTAGTTTTTTCTTTCCTCCCCTCCCCAGCAATACCAACACTTTTTGCCTTCTCTGTTGTTTCTGAACAATAAACATTCTGGATCCAGTTTAGAGTTATTATGATGAATGTTCATGCCTAATATATCTGGTCACTTTATTGTGAAGTACTCACATGGTATGAATAGCCCTGTGTAGAGCACTACAAAAAGAATAAAAGTTGCCACAAATACATCTGTCTTCAAGGCTGGTACCACAGACATAGTCTATCCTGTAGAGATCTCATATGCCTGAACAATCATTTTTGTTTATCACTCCACTGTTTGACACTTAACTATTTTTACACACCATTTCCCCCCACTTCTAAAACTCTGCTGGCTGGCCCTCAACATCTGGTCCAGATCTACTTATATGTTCTGATTTACTTCTGTGTTCCTACTTTCTTTTTTTTAGTACTGGGGATCGAACTTGAGACCTTGCGTTTGCAAGGCAGGCAGCGGCACCACTGAGCTAAATCCCCAGCCCTGTGTTCCTACTTTCTACTTCAAACAGGTCTCTTGCTTCTTAAAATAGTAGTGATAGGAATAAGGATATTATTAATTCTAGATGTAAATGTCTCTTCTTTCCATTTTACTGGGTTTACTAATAGTCTGAATTCAAGCGAAAGTAAAGGAATATGGGCCGGGGATTTAGCTTAGTGGTGCCAAGCCTGTCTCCTAAGCACAAAGTCCTGAGTTGGATACCTGGTACAAAAAAACAAAGCAAAAGAAAGTAAAGAAATACATTATAACAGCAGCCAGTATGTTAGCCAGTTCGCGTACCAAATGTGTTGTCTCATTTAATTTTGAAAGCAATTTTATGAAGATGCTGTGATAACCCTCATTTTACATGTGGAGAAACTCAGTTACAAGTTGCTAAGAAACCAGCTCTAAATTTATAATGCTGTTCACTGGTAGAACTGCTGTTTAGACTCATGTCTATTTTATCTCCAAAGCCCCTGCTCTGAACCATAGTGGGCCCAAGGCAGACACGTACGTGAAGACAGGGAGTGATCAGTGCAGCCCAGTGGTCACAGAACTTTGTCTTTTTTCAGCTGTGCTACCCTGACTCTCAGGCAGTGTTGACTGTGGAGAGGTGGGAGGAATTCTCCAGAGCCAGAGCTGCTCCAAGACCCCTCTCCACTCTGCACTGACAGCCCCCTACAGGAACTGTAGTGCCTCATAAAGGAAAAGCTCTGAAACGCTCCATCCAGGTACGATTCTTTAGCTTTTCAACCCATAATGGAGCACTTTAGATTTATAAAAACAAAGAATAATACAAGTGACATTCATGTATCTAATGTTCAACTTGTAAATCCAGTGCTTAGATTTATAAAACTGAGTTGATTTCTATATTCTACTTCCCATTACTAGGTTTTTTTTTGGTACCAGGAATCAAACTCAGAGCCTCACGCAGGCAGACACATCCCTGGGTCCTTTGCTGTTTTGGACACCTTCTGGTTCTATGATTTATAAAACAAATTCCCTTTCATTTACATGTAATAATAATGCAATTATTGTCAACTTTAAGAAAAACCTAGTAATTCTTTAACATAAGAATCTAAGTTTGACTCTGGTAGCCTGAGCTAGGAGGATTACCAGTTCAAGCCCAGCCTGGGCAATTCAGTGTGGCTTAGCAAGACCCTGTCTCAAAATACGAATAAATAAATAGAGCTGGGGATGTAGCTCAGAGCAAAGGTCTTGGGTTCAATTTCCAGTATCAAATCAAATCAAGTCATGTTCAGAATTTCCCATTTGTCTAAAATATTTTAAACAATTCATTTTTTGAATCAGGATCCAAGAAAAGTATAAATGTTGCCTTTAGCTAATGTGTTGTTAAGTGGCTACTAATTTGTAAATTTCCCTTTTTAAATTTAAACTTGTGACTTAGAATTTGTTGAAGAAACTGGTCCTTTGTTTTACAGTTTCCCACATTCTGGATTTCTTAAAGGGCTTTTGACATAACTACTGGTATATTTTTGTAGTGAGTTAATTTATCCTTTAGTCTATGGGACACTGTGGGAAGTTCCAAGTCATTTAGGCTTCTGTAAATAGAAAGGATTCACTGACCCATATAATTTGGTCCAGCCCTGGTGCCATTTCTGAGGAGTTTTCCAGAATGCTCCAGGTGGCAGAGAATGACTTTATCCACAGCAGACCATCACATCTAAAAATATGTGCCTTGGAAGGAATTTTATTGCTCCAATTTCACTGGGCATTTTCATGTTCCCTAGATCTACGGGAGAGAATTGAGAAGACATGCCCTGGTTTTCTTCTTTTAGACAGTGTTTGTTGCTTTAAGGATTTCTGGGGCTTGGTGCCAGAACCTCCTTGGGATATTATTGTCTTAGAGTTTAGATCTACTTATCAGGAAATGAGAATCCCTAGGGTCAAGTAAAAGGAGAGTGAATTTACATTGGAACCAGACTTTTAGTGCTTGTTACAGTCCTGAATTCTTGAGCAGCTAGCGGGACTACTAATATGTTTTTCAAACCCATAGTGTCATTACCTGTTGTTTTTCTGCCTGTCTCAACATACTGTGTAGCAGTTATAATATCTGGATCACTGTACACATGAGGAAATCCAATTTTTTTTAAATTTTTGTTATTAGTTTTGCTCCCTTTACCTGCTTATCAACTGTGATGGTTCTCCAGGGCAGTAAACCAATATTAAATTAAAAAGAATGAAAACTGTTGAGTCTGAAGCTATGTTTGTATTTATATATTTAGTGATTTGAAAGTTACAGGTATAAAATATCTCAATGTCAGTATTTTCATCTAATTTTACTTATTTTTAACATTTAATTTAGTATTTTATTACTAATATTTGTTTACAATACATAATAATTACATTCATCTTGGATCTCAGGGAGCTGAGACATACACATATCATATCGCAATCATTTTTATTCCCTCCAGCCCTTCTCTTTGCCCTCTTCCCCATCTCCACAGTCTACCTTCATGTTTCACCTACTTTTAAATCCAAATGATTAATAAACTAGAAATCTAACAGATATTCAACTAGTTCTCTTTCTATATATGTGTGTGTGTCTGTGTATGTTTTTGTTTTTGCTTTTCAATACTAGGGAATGAACCCAGGGCCTTCTCACTGAGCTACATCCCCTTCTCTTTTTTATTTTTGTTTTGATACAGGGTCTCACTAAGTTGCCCAAGCTGGGCTTGAATTTGTGATTCTCCTGGCTCAGTCTCCCTGAGTTTTGGGATTATAGGTGTGTGCCATCACACCTGGCTTCCTAGTTACACTTTTATTATGAATGCTAGTCATTTAGGTAAGAGATTTGGTTTGATTAAAGACATTAGCAGTAAAGCAATGAAAGTTTTTGGGTTGAATTTTACCAGTATGTTTAAACTTTATTCTTATATTCCATAAGTGGTATTCAATCTTAGTCAATATTCTACTCTTGTGACTTGAAATTTTTAAAAATAAAAACAGTATTGTCACAATAAAAATGTTAATCAGAAGTGATTTGCTGGTTTTCTGATTGTTCTTCCTTGCAGTGACCAAGGAATAATAAATGTAAGTACTTCATAGTCATACCTGATCACAAGTGGCAACAATATATTCAAGAGATAATGTATTTGAAAGGCAGTCTGTAGTTGTAATTGTATTGTAATAATGTGTAATGTAATGTATTATATTTTATATTTAATGAAAACAGTACTTTGCTGTGTTTCAACCTTTTTTTTGAATGTGGTGAATGTCCTCTGTGGACAGAGGGAAGAAAATACAAAGGTACATTTGGCCTTGCAGAAGAAAACTGCCAGGATTTTGGAGAGGCTAGAGCTTGGGGTGATGGTAGGAAGACAGTGCCAGAAGCCTGTGAGGTGAGACCAGATCATAATAAGCTTCGTGTGATCTGCAGAGGAGCTTAAGATATTTCTTGCAAGTGATAGGTGGGGAGGCCATGAAAAACTTTAGGTGGTAGAGAAGTATGAAATTTTATGTTTTTCCAAGATAAACCTAGCTGTAGTGTGGAAAACCTGACAGAGGGAGATGAGATGGGTAGGTAGCATGTAGGAAGCTATTGGAATAGACTCAGAAAAGATGATGAGAGTATATGTTGATGTATTTAAAGGATTTAACAGTAATGCCAATGTTTTTCCTAGAAGTATGGAAATTTTTTTAGAAGAGTAAATAAATTAATTTTATATCCCTCTTCTATCCCTGGAAAGCATCTGACAAAGGTTTTCTTGGACCCACATGCAGGGATCATGTGTGTGAACTGCTGCCAAATCCTTGTGGGTCTGTTGTGAACACATAGGTTATTGAGCTTAGAGTAGAGGGAGGGTCAATTGCTTTGTCCACAGAACTGGTGACCACAGAGTCACATCACTCCCTTTTCGCCTCAGGAAGACTTAGCTCTGCCCAGGATGTGCTGCCTCACCTGTATCACTTACGTTGTTGCAGTCTAGGTGATGATGACAATCCTCTTCCCCCTTCTCTTTCATTATAATCATCACTCTTCTCACAGTTGACAAGTTTTTGAGTACTTACTGTTTGTCAGAAAGTGTATTAAATGTTTTATCCACATTATCAAATTTAATCACCATCACACCTTAGGAAGCAATTGTTTTTGTAATTTTTTTTACTTTAAAAACATTTTATCAGTATGTGTTTATAGCACATAATGATTACCTTCATCGTCATGTACATAAAATGTCTTAATTCTTTTTACTTCCTCTTCTGCCCCACCTTAGGAAGTAGTTATACTAATGTGTCTTACCTTTACAGATGAGGAAACTAAGGTTCAGAGAGATTTCTAGGTAACTTCCCCAAGGTCACATAGCTTGACACATGGCAGAGCCAGAAATTCGAAGGAATTTTTTTTAACTTTACATTCTGAGCTCCTGTTATATATGTAGTTATTACTTAATACAATTTGGTGGCAAAGATGATTTCTGTTTTGAAATTTGCTCTTTGAGACTAGGGGTGTAGCTCGGTGGTGGAGCATGTGCTTAGAATGTGTGAGGTCCTGGGTTCAATTCTCAGCAACATATACATGTACACACACACATACACAAATTGTAGTCCCATCCAGTGAAATTTAATTTAATCAAGTACTATATTACTTTACCCATCATTTCCATCCTAAAGCATGTATAAACTGCAAGTATGGAATATTTACTAAAACATAAAGTCTGAGAAAAACTTCAGGGACAGGGTGGGATTGGGGGTAGATTAGGGAAGCTGACTAAATTTCTAGCTTTTCTTTCAAGGCATTCATGTATATCTTCACCATTTTACATGAAGTATAAATTTCTGAAATAGAGGGATTCATTTTTAAAAATTGAGATACAACTCACATACTGTGAAATTGAACCTTTTAATGTGTCAGTTCAGTTTTTTTATTATATTTATTTATTTTTTCAGTACTGGGGATCAAACTCAGGACCTTGTGCTTGTGAGGCAGGTACGGCGCCACTGAGCTAAATCCCCGGCCCTCAGTGGTTTTTAAGATATTCACAGAGTTGTTCACCACTGATTCCAGGGCATTTTCATTACCATGAAAAGTAACCCAGCACTCATTACCCCAGTCACTCCCCATTTGCCCTTCCCCAAGACCATCTTTAAACCTATTAAATAGTAAAATACAACCCAGTGTTATGTCCACTCTTCTTTCTTCCCTGTATCCAATAGTATCATGAAATCCTGATTCTACAAGATGCTAGAAAACTGGAGAAGGAGCTTTTTCTTTGTGCTGTGGTAGCTGCTTCCTAATGTTGTGGAAAAGCCTGCCTTCCACATATGTACTTAGATTTCAAAGAGGTTTTTAAAAAAAGATGTTATAATATCTGAACTAGAAAAGTTTAATATGAAACATTTATAAATCAAAAATGGTATTTAATGCTCTTTATAATGGAGTAACTGGTATGAGACATATGCTCTCACTATTAACAATTATAAGACTTTAAAAAAAATGAGGGCACTGTTTTCAAGTAGTAGACCCCAGGTAGTATAGATCTGTGATCCTGGAGAGAAAGGAAAAGGTGAACTCCTTATTCACCTTGGCTCTTGGCTTGGAGGCAGTTTCCCATCTACAGCCCAGGAGACTGAGATCAGAGTTTGGGGCTGCAGAAATGACTGGGATTTGTGGAATAGCATATAAAAGGAGAGGAACATCAAAATGGGTATGCTTGTCAAAATGAGCAGGAGTCTGCTTGGGAATTTACCCCAGGTTCTTCCTTACAGAAGGGCTGGGTCAGGCATGCATAGGGCAAGACTCTGTGAGGCATAACAGAGTGGCTGCAGTGTGGTATAAGTAAGCATAGTACCCGAGGGTGCATAGGCCAGCCAGAGTAGAGAGACCTTGATGAAACTTTAGGAATTCATTTGAAACCCCAGAAAGGACAACTTCAGGAGTGAGAGCAGTACCTTAGAATAGGCCATACCATGTAAGACTAAGAACAAAATCAGTACTATATAGCCTGAACTGATGGCATAAAACCAAGCAACGAGCAACAAAGTGAATATATATGTGTGTATATATATATATATATATATATATATATATATATGAGACCATTATCAAAAACTGAGGAGTATGTATTTTTTTCAAGTACACATAAAGCACTTACCAAGATAGGCCATGTCCTATGCAGTTAAACACCCTAATAAAGTTTAAAATAATTAACATACAGTATGGAGCCAGGCGTGGTGGCACATGCCTGTAATCTCAGCACTTGGAAGGATGAGGCAGGAGGATCACCGAAAGTTCAAGGCCAGTTTAGACTATACATAGTGAGTTCAAGGCCAGTTTGAACTACATAGCAATACCTTGTCTCAAGAAAAAAAAAATAATAGTAATAGACAATAACATAAAGAATGTTTTCTGACATAACTGAATTAAACTGGAAACCAATAACGAAAAATTTCTGGACATTTGGAATATTTGGAAATTAAACAATACACTTCTAAAAATAGCCCATAGTTCACAGAAATCATATGAAAAATTAAAAAAAATTGTTTTAGTTGAATAAGCACTATATCAGTATCCCTGGGCAATGGCTAAAGTAGTGCTTAGAAAGAAATCCATAACTTTAGATGCTTATGTTAGAAAAACAATAGAGTTTTAAGGTCTTATCTAAGTGCCACATTAAGTAAGTAGAAAAAAGAACAGTTGAAAGAGAGATAGTAAAGATTATTGAAGAAGTTCACAAAATAGAAAACTGATAAACAATAGGCAATTTTAACAAATCAAAAGTTAGTTCTTTGAAGGATCAAAATTGACAACCCTCTAGCAAGACTAAGAAAAAAGAATGCACAAATTTCCAATAATATTACAAATCATACAGGTAGTAAAGAGCTACTAAAGGAATATCATAAACAATTTCATGCCAGTAAATTTGGCAGCATGGATTAACTGGACAAATTTCTTTAAAAACATAATTTACCAAAACTAAGACAAGAAGAAATGGGAAAATTTGGATAACACTACATTTGATAAAGACATTGAATTTTTTTTTTCATAAGTTTATTGGTACATTTTAGGTATACAGTACAGTTACATTCATCATTGGGATCTTGTACCATTGCATGAGTATCTTGGTTCTTATTTTTTTTCCCTTCCCTTGCCCTCCCTTCAACCCCTCCACCCTTCCCTATTTACAAAGACTTTGTTTCCATTTTTTTTTTTTTTTTTTTGGTACCAGGGATTGAACTTGGGTCCTTGTGCTTGTGAGGCAGATGGCAGAACCACTGAGCTAAATCCCCGGCCCTTTGTTTCCATTTTTTGCCTTCTCTCGTATTTTTTCTTTTCCCTTCTTTTCTTTCCCCTAGTCCTCCCACTTCCCCTACTCCTTCAGATCTTCCTTGAAGTTCTTGAGGCCTGGATTATTTCACTGGTGAATTTTATCAAATATTTAAGGATGAAATAATGTTATCTCTTTTTTGGGGGGCCATACAGAGAATTGAACCCAGGAGTGCTCAGCCAGTGAGCTACGTCCCCAGCCCTTGCCTCAGCTTTGCAGAGTTCTGTACTGAGATCACAGGTTTTCACCACCACACCCACTGTGCTAAGCATGCTAATCTTACACAGAATTTTCAGAAAGTAGAAGAGAACACTTACCAGTTTCTTTTCCTGAGGCTAGCCTAACTCTTATATGTATACCTGACAAGGACATTTAAAGAAAAGAGGATTATAGACTATTATTCCTTGGGAGCATAGGTATAAACATCTCTAATAAATTTTGTGAAATAAAACAGATAATGACTCATAAGCAGAGTTTGCCCCCAGGAATGCAATGTTGAATTCACGTTTGAAAATCATTGTAATTTACCAGAATAAACTAGGGGGCCCTGGGTAATGATCATCTCAATGAAGGCAGAAAAGGCATTTGACAAAATTCAATGACTATTTATGGGTTTGTTTGTTTTTTTCTCTAAAGCCAGAAACTAAACAGTTGGCTTTACTTGAGCAGTCATGAACTGTGCTCCTTTCCCAAGCGCTCTGAGGAGGAATTCCAGTGCTAGCTCCTAGCTAGCACAGCAAAAGACTGAGGTCTCTAGGACATCATTAACTAATTGGCCAATGATTGTATGCATTTACTGTTTTTTAGAAAATTAGTATTCCAGCTTGTGTCAACTACCACATACTACTAATAACTTCTGTATAAACTTTATTTCATTTTTAAAATATTTTTTTGTTGTTGTTCTCTATCAGGCAGTGTGTGGTTAAAAAAAGAAATCTCCCACCTGTTTGTCTTATTCCAGCTACTATTCATAATGTAACCTTCAGATACACAGGTTTATGTGGTATGTAGCTGTTATTTTCTTTGTATAGCATATTACTGCCCTTCTTTCATTTATATGAGGCAAACTTTCCCACTTTAATTTTAAGCTTTCTACTTTCTCATGTTGCCATTTCAGGCTCACTTTGTTGCTCTTAACGCTGGGTTTTGATAGTGTATGACTATCCTAACCTCTGATTATTGTTTTAAGCTTATCATGCAGTTTGTTGTCCTTTTTCTCTGTCAGATGTTACCTTGGATACTTTCCAGTCTTGCAGTCCCCTATATATGGCCTTATATTTTTCTGTTTCTCCTACCTACAATTTGGTTTAAAATACTTATAATCATTTTTATTTCTTCCTTACTTTTGTGGGGAGCACCCTTCCTTTGCCAAATCACATCATTGTGACATTGTTCATCCATGGTGTGTTGTGTTCATTTATTACTGATAATTGCTGAAGAACGAAAATTTAAAATCAGAACTTTAGTGAATTTAACACGGGTCCAGATTTTTCCTGAATAGTGTCAGCTTCACTCATTGGTGTTCCTATATGCTTTCTTGAGTGGATAAGAAAGTTCTGTATTCTTCATGTCTTAAAGAGAGAAAAGGGTTGGTTTAACATCCTATGTTAGGACATGAAATCCATTTCATTGACACCATCTAAGGAATCAGCCATTCACTGAGTGTGCTGAATAGGAACTACCAGAAGATTCTGTTGTACACATTCCTTTCTAGTATAGTGGCTCTAATTTCTATAAAAGACAAGTGATAAGTTTTTGTTGTTTCTTTTTGTAAAGATGCAAGTCCCTGGTTTTCATGATGTTTGGATATTGGTATTTCTTGAGAGCTTGTTTGGAGCTTCTAGCAGGGGAGCACAGCTACTCGTATGCCCTCGACTGAGGTAATGGTCCTCAGTTCTCCTCTATTGGGGGATGGTCATCCTCTTCAATAACATGCAATTTGGAGATGGACACACATGGTGTGGCATTATGGTTTGTGTCTAGATGTCTCCCCAAAGCCTCATGTGGTCATAGGATATTTTGGAGGTGGCTGAATCTAGAGTGTATGATTGATTCATGGTGGGGCTGGGCCCAAGGGTACTAGGATTAAGGGTGTGAGTGCTACTGTCCTAGGTAGTCTGAGTAAGATAAAAGGGGCAGGGAGATTTCTGTTAAGGTCTCTTGGTGCTTTTGCCGCTTCTGTTGCCATGAACTGTTGTACCTCTGCCACCTTGCCTTGGAGCCAGCTGATTATGGACTGAAACTTTTACAAACTGTTAGCTAAATAAATTTTTTTCCCTTTGAATTTGGGTGTCGGGTATTTTGTCTCAGCAACAAGAAAAAAGTAACTAATAAGAGTGGTGAGGAAGGAAGGGGACACCCGTCTAGCCAGCCAGATCAACCGAATTAACCAAAGCGATCAATGGGGTGACAGATGTCGCAGCTAGATCGCCCTCGCATTCAGATGTTGGAACTTTTTTAAATGACTTGAAGTCACTTAACCCACGAAAGGGCTCATATTTTTCATTCCAATTGGACAGTTTGTTTTCTACCTAATTTCCCCCCTTTAGAATCTTCAATTTTCATAATTCCTGTCCTTATTCTCTTTAAAAAGAAAATCAAGAATATTTTGTACTTTAAAATAAGTGGAAGGGTAGAGAAATTCCTTGTGTCTTGTAAAATCTACAGCAGAAAAATTAGCTTGTACTTGAATGGATAAGGAGAAGAAACAATGTCTGCCTTGCATATCTGTGTAACATTTATCTTCAGAGCTTGGAACACGGGGTTAATACATTTTCTTAGTGTCAGGAAAATGTCTCAGAATCTGCCTATTTTTAATTATTGTGTTCCTTGTTATCTGCAGCCACACCCTAAAGTTTCACTTCATAGTTTCAGGTTAATCTGCATGTATGCAAGTACTATCATATGGATTATCCGCACATTTATTACATATGCAGCATAGGCAGTTAATTTTAACATGTTGCTAAACTACTTAGCTCAAACATGTCCAGTGTATTTATTTATGAATGATTTTATTTATTTATCAGTGATTTTTTTACATCCCTAAATGAGAGTCATGCATAATTTAAGAAATGTCAATGTGAGAGAATGCTTAAGAACTCCTATGTTAATCCATTTAAAATTGGTTCTTTTAGTGTCAGTTTCCTCCTCCCTCCACCAGCATAATTTTGTCAAAAAGACGAAACTGAGGGAGAGATATATTCCTTTTAAAATTTAAAATTTAGAGATATGTTCCTTTGAAAAAGCTAACAAATGATAAAAACATTAGCCTACCAGGGGTGGGGTGGAAATTTTTAAATTAGTTAAAACTGCTGTTCTGTGAAGTGAAGCTTTCTTCACTTAGATTCTATTTTTATCAAAACAAACAGTAAACTACTTGGGTGTTTTAGACTTGTTCAGTTAAATCCTGAGAGGGACTGAAAGCCCCTTATGATTAGCAGAAACTCTGACACATACCCTGTTCTATCCACTGAGGTTACTACCCTCTGAATTGGGACAAATTTGAGATAAGCCAAATGTTGCAATAGAAATTGTAAGACTGTTTATCTCAGCAGATTCCTTTCTTTTTCTACCTTAGTTTCTCTTATCATTCCATCACACCAGAGCAGGGTTGTCCTTTGTTCTCCAGCATTCCACAGCTGATGGAACCAGACCTCACTGGTGAGCTTGCTGCAGAGGGAGAGAGGGAGGACTTGCTGTTGAGGGAGAATATGTCTGGGACATCCTCCTCAGCCCAGCAGGGACACACATGGTCAAGATGGCTCTGCTTTTCCTGTTCATCCATTGCTGGTTCTCTGAGCAATTGCCTGGCAGTGACAGCTGACCTTCTGTCCAAAGCGAACTCCGGTGACATAAATCAGAGAAGGAAATGCGGTTTTCCTAGCCTCTCTCGTTTCCTTCCTTCCTGGAGCAGGTTTAGACTGCATTTACTGATACATTTTATCCTTTCACACAGAGAAGCTGCTATACTTTTAGCTCTCTGTTGTCAGATATAAGAAATATGCAATTTGGGGGGGTCTTTTTCTTTTTTTGCCTTGACGGCGGTCAACCTAGGGTCTTGTATGTATTAGGCAGGCATTCTATCACTGAGTTACACCCTTAATCTTTTTATTTTTATTCATTTATTTTTAAAATTTTGAGACAGAGTCTCACTATGTTACCCAAGCTGGTTTTGAATTTGTGATTCTTCTGCCTCTGACTCTTGAGTAGCTGAGATTTCAGGTATGTGTCACCATGCATGGCAGTTGCTTTTGAAGTTAAATATTCCTTCACTCTGCTGGGACTTCAAATCTTTTTTTTTTTTTTTGGTACCGGGGATCGAACTCTGGTCCTTGCACTTGCACAGCAGGCGGCGAAATCACTGAGCTAAATCTCCAGCCCGGGACTTCAAACCTTTAAAATGGTTTCTCATTTCCAAGACATAAGGAAATCTTGAGATGTTCATGAAAGTATATGCTCTTGAAGGAAGCTGTCTAGGAGAACTGCAGAGAGGAGGTAGAGACTCAGTTGTGCTGTGCCAGTACCTCCAGGGCAGGAGCAGTGACAGGGAGGAGAAACAGCAATCTGCTGCCTTTCTGTTAAGGAGACCCCTTCAGAAATTTTGTTCTGCATGAATGTAGAAGATGTCACTAGTGCTTTTTGAAATATTTGGGGTTTGTTTTTTGTGCTGAGTTTTTTTGTTTTTTTTATTTGGGAGACTCAGACATTAATATTTTTCTAGATATTTTTGAAGCTTTCTAAATTTACATCCCTGGTATTTCTCACCTTGATTTATCAGAGTATATTTAGGAAACTATAAAAGAGTTTCTATATAGTTCCTAAATAGAAATTATAGTTTCATAAACTATCTCCATTGTTTTTATGCAGAGTGCTCATAAATCTTTTTTTTTTTAATGGTAGTAAAGTTTTATTAAAGATAAGAAAATAAACAGGCACCACAGAGTGAAAGTTTGGGCCAAGTAAAAGTGGAAAAAGAAGTACACCCTACACTTGAGGGTGAGCCATCAGTGCAAGAGAGAATTCAGTGGCCAGTGCTCGTAAATCTTAAGTGTCCTTTTCTGGGTGTGTATTACTCTGGGGTCCAGCAGAAAGGAGGAAGCAACTTCAACTGTGTGGTTTGAGGAGGTACAAACTAAAAGAGAATAGACAGGTTTAGAAAAATAATAAAGGATTGTACTATATACCAAGGCTAGCAGGAAAGTCACTCTCTTCTTGAAGGTCAGGGGAAAGGGCATTTACCTGTTTGGAGAGGCCTTCTGATGATAGCTGTGGGCTCTGACAGCCCAGCAGAGAGTGAGCCAGGGAAATAAATGTCCCAGCCTCACAGTGGCTCTGCCTGCAGATCTCTGGTGTCCCCTTGGCTGATCACAACTGAAAGCTCAAGGCACAGGAGGCCTGGGTGCAGTGTGTGCGAGTCAGCCTCAGGGGTACAGAGCAGGTGAAGGAAGGGCAAATGTTCAGTACCCATGGTCTGTACGGAGTTCAGACCTTTACCCCATGACCTTCTTGGGAATTACTTATTAACCTGATGATATCAGTGTCTCTTAAGACAGAAGTTTATAGGTTATGATCTCAGGATATTTTTTTCTAACATATGTCCAGACTTGTAGCTATGTTGGTTATTAAAAATTGCCAGTCTCCCTGGCGTTTCACATTCTGTCATATTTTATAACATTCATTTACTTTTTTTTGTTATGGCAAATGTAAATAACATAAAATTTACTATTTTAACCGTTTTTAAATATATACTTCTGAGGGCTGGGGATGTAGCTCAGCGGTGCAGCGCCTACCTGGCAAATGTGAGGCCCTGAGTTCGATTTCTGGTATTAAAAAAAGAAATAAATATATACTTTTGTGGCATTAAATACATTTGCATTGATGTGTATCTATCACTACCATCCACTTCCAGAACTTTTTCATTTTCCTGAACTAAAATGCTGTACCCATTTAATAACTAAGTCCCCAACTTTTACACCAACCCTCAGCTCCCATTCTACTTTCTGTCTTAATGAATTTCACTGTTCCGGTATTTCATATAAGTAGAATAATATAGTATTTGTCCTTTGTGTCTGGCTTGTGTTGCTTAGCATAATGGCTTTAAGATTTATCCATGTAGTAGCATATGTTCATCTTTTCTTCCCTTATAAGGCTGAATAATATTCCAATATATTACCACATTTTGTTTATTCTTCCATCTACTGATGGAGGCTAGGGTTGCATGATGTACTTCATATTACTTTTCAAATTTCTGACTATGTTTTCATTGACTCATTTATTCTCATGGCTTTAACTTTTGCATGTTCAATCTGATGTCTCACTAATCTAGAAGATGATTTGCAAACAAGGATCGTAGGAGTTGAAACTTGAAATGTGGAGGTGCACTTGAGCAGGAGAAGTAGGCATCATTTGGAGGAAGAAGAGAATGGGAAGTATTTAAAATATGTGGAAAGAAAGGAACCTATACTGGACAAAAGAAATGACAAAGAAAATGATTTTGGGGCAGAAAGTAGTTAATGAGAGCAGAGACTGTTTGGATAGATAGGACTCCTGAGTACTATGAGTTGGGTGGAACCAGGTTAAAAAAATTAAAATGTGACCTAAAAAAATTGTGCTGTGTCCAAGCAAGTTTAGACATACGGGATTAAAAAGGATTCTTGGCTAGATCAACTTGGTCTTTAATAGTACTTTCTGTGCACCCTTCCAAGAAAAAAATATGGTTCATAGCCTTCCTAGAGTTTATAATGACCATGGTGCTCTTGCATTTTGGAGCATAAAGATTAGTATCCTCAGAACATGTTTTTGGAAATGGTAGGGACTAAGCTGCTTAGAGGCTGAAACTATACTCACACATTTCCCACACAACATCTTAAATGTTTTTGGACAGATCATCAGAACAAACCTGGGATGGGAGTTAACTTCCAAAGGTATTAGCCAATACAAAATGTTAAGAATCCTTGAGGAATTAAAATCACTGGAGATTTAGAGTCTTCTATCCTCGCCTGCCATTGGATGGGTAAGACTTGAGTATCTCCTTCTGAGATTAGTGCTCAGGTTATCTGCAGGAGTTTATTTTTTCCTAAGTAAAATAGATACTCTGGGATAGAAGTTGAATTGATTAGGATAATAGAGGAGGCTCTAAATGCCATTGTCAGCCACCAGGAAGATTAGAGAATAAATATTTAAAGAATATAGAGTTAAGGGTCATCAAGTGATGACTCAGTAAAAATTATTAGCCTGTATGTGAATTTATAAATTCCACTTGGCTTCATAAATATTTGTTGAATATGTTAATGAATCATAGAAAATAGGGTCTTGTAAATTCTTTTTTTAAGCACCCAAAGAAATTTTTTGTTTTTATTATTTTTGAGACAGGGTCTCACTATGTAGCCTAGGCTAGCCTCAAACTCAACAGCAATCCTCCTGCCTCAGCCTTGAGTTCTGGGATTACAGGCATGTATCGCCACACCCAGCATGAAATTTTAGTTTATACAATGCACAAACATATGCACAACTCTAAGAGATCATAGCTTTCTCCACAAAGGCACAGTGGATTTATTTCAACATATTGTCTGTCTTGAGTATGTAAAGACAACATAAGCAGAAAACTAACTTGGTGCTCTAAAATTGAGTTTTCCAAATTGAATCATGGCAGATGCTGGTTCCCTGTGATGTTATGTTCAAAATAAGATTCTGTGGCCTCTTAATTTGGTGGAAAAGCGACTTAGCTAAGTTATAAATTAATGTAGGACTTCTAAGAGATTTTTTCTCCCCAAGCATCTGGCAGAAATAGTGTTTTGACAAAGGTTTGTTGAGAAACATTGCTCCAAAATGTTCGTTCTAAATTAGAGCCTTATTAAAAACCCAAATTGAGGGCAAGTAAAAAGTTGGGGCCACAAGACTTATAAATTGCTGTCTGGCATTACTTCTAATTCACCTGCTTATATCCATTTCTTCTCTGAATTTTAAGTTTGAGCTTTTTTTTTCCCCTTTTTGGTACCGGGGATCGAACTCGGGACCTTGAGCTTTTGAGGCAGGCTGTTGAACCACTAAGCTAAATCCCCAGCCTTTTTTTCCTTTTTAAACTACAAAGGACCTTGTGAATTCATAAGCACCTGAGTAATATGTAAAGATAAACATTTAGGAAAGATCAGTCTGGCTTACTGATATTTTAGTGAGGAGAAAAGAATTGTAACTTCAGAAGCAAAAAGAGAAAAAATGTACTTCATTAAAAAACAAACTACCGGGGATTTAGCTCAGTGGTTCCGCCGCCTGCTCTGTAAGCACAAGGACCTGAGTTTGATCCCCGGTACCAAAAAACAACAAAACAAAAAGCAAAACAAAAAACAAACTACAAGCAAAAATTGAGCTCTAGTTAAAATAAGTACACCAGAGTTTGATGAGAAGTATCTGAAATGCAGCCTAAAAAATTACTATTTGAAATGCATCAAAAAATAGCATGAATTGATAAATGGATAAAGGAATATGTGATAAAAGTAACCACAGTCATATGTTGTTGGTAGAATTTAGATGGTGAGTATAAAATTCTTAGAGTCTCATTGCTTGAAATTTTTCAGAGTAAGATATTGGAGCTGGGTATGGAGGTGCATACCCACGATCCCAGTACTGGGGAACCCAACGCAGGAGGATTGTGAGTTCAAAGCCAGCCTGGGCTATATAATAAGATCCTGTCTCAACACTTCCCCCCACCAGAAAAGGGGAAAAAATGGAGAAATAGAGAAAAATGGAGGTCTGGAAGAGTTTGAAAGAAAGACCAATAAGATTTAAGAGAACTACTTTTGGTAGTGAAAAAAGCATGGACCTATTAGTCAACAGTGCTGCCTTGGTTCACAAACTCAATTCTTTCCATGATCCTTCCTGGTTGCAAACCAAACTGGATGAGAACTGAATCAAATTTCCCCAAAAGGTCAACATTGAACCTATCCATTGAATTTAATTCAGCTCTAGTCCAACTCAATTTGAGACAAGAATTGTGGAAAGAATCAAGTTTGTGAACCAAACCTGAATTCTCATTGTGGATTAAGCTATTTATTAGCTACAGGAGTTGAGTAAATTCCTTAGTGGTGGTGCTGGAATCTGCCAGGACCCCTGGTGCCAAAGCCTGCTGTCCACCTTGTAGTATCACGATGATTCAGTCTTCTTTCTGTGTCTGGTGAGTGGTAGACGTTCAAGTGATAGCTGTTGTTATTAGTGTGGCATTGGCTATAGAGAATGAAGAAGTTTGAGATTTTAATGCTTGACTAGGAAGATTTATATGACATCACTGCTGGTGTCATACATAGGTAAGTTGGAAAGTAAAGCTATTTGTGACAGTTTGTTTAATTTTATTATTTTTTCCTCTTTATAATTTAATGAATCAGTGTTATCTTAGTCAACAACACAGGCAACCTGCATTATGTAAGATATATAAAGTGGAACTAGAAATCGTCCAAAAGCTTTGAAAAACTAGAGCTGAAGACTTTCTGCATTTGTAAATTAATGGCTTTTGAGGGGGATGAAGATCTAAGGTACTTAAAAGATAATCTTAATATCTTAAAATCTGTAATGAAAGGGAAAACCTACTCATACTAATTCTTAAAACTCACAAGCTAGAGGCCGGGAATTTAGCTCAGTGGTTTTGGTGCCTGCCTCGAAAGCACAAGGTCCTGAGTTCAATCCCCGGTACCAAAAAAAAACACCTCACAAGCTATAGTAATGTAAAACAAATTTGTCATTTTGGCTGATATTCAGTATTTATACATGCAATATAAATTACACATATGTATACCAGTATAACAACATACAAAAATATTGATGTGTAAAATATTTATGATAGATAATATTATTGCATTTAGTGTCATTTTCTTGAAAATTAAAATCATCAAATCCTTTAATGTATCAAACAAACAATGCCAGTTCAGATTAGAGAAAATGTATGCCAACACCAGCTTTTGACAATAAAAGTAAGGAAGTGAAAGCCCTACCTACAATTTGTCTAATTTAGGTCAGGTGACATGAAAACAAAAGGATATTAAAATTATTTATAATTATACTCACTGAAGGAAAGCATGATACCAGAGTTCTTTTCCACCATAAAATTATTTAAACCCATTTATTTAGGTAGAAATACTAGCTACTGGTATACTCCATTTGTAAGAATTTCTCAACAACAATTGTCTTATATCTGGAGCATGTAGAGGAAAATAATGCTTCATAAGTGTTTTTTGTTCTTTTGAGTCTCAGTTCTTTTGAGTTTAAGGTACTTTGGGAGAATCCTTGTGTTCTGGATGGCCTGATGAATGCACTGAAATCAAGCAGTGTGTTGGCCGGGGATTTAGCTCAGTGGTTCCACCGCCTGCCTCGCAGGTGCAAGGACCCGAGTTCGATCCCCAGTACCAAAAAAAATAAAAAAAATCAAGTATGGTGTTTGTAAACTGAAGATATTCTTAAATCATACAAATGTGTGGATTGTGGAGTTCAGATTTCTCCTACTGGCACTATGACTTTTGAAGCACATTTGTTATGAAAGTTTCACACCGATTTTGTTCTGTTCCTTCTTCATTAGCCTCTCTGCTTCCTTTTCCCTTTTCTTCCTTTGTTCTACTGATTTCTTTTCTCTGTCTGCTAGTTTTTGTTGCCTCAGAACTTCTTTTGCTTGCCAGGCTGCATCTTTTTCCCATGCATCGATATTTACTTTCCAGGTATCCAAGTCACCTAATTCAGAAGAGATCAGGCGTGTTCAGGGTGGTATGGCCATAGACAAGTCACCTAATTCAGAAGATTGATGACTAAAAGGCATATCTTATGTAACTTCTAATCTACTGGAGAAACTTGTGCTACCATCTGGAACGCCAAAATTTAATGGTTCTCTCTTCTTAGTAACAGTTTTCTGAGTTTTCCTTATAGTAGGTGTCGTGTCCTTAAAGTATTCAGGTTCCAGTTGCTCCGAAGCATTCTATTGTGTGGCCACATTTCTGTTCCCTTCTTCAATCTTTGCACTTGTGGGGGCATCTTCATCCCAGGATGTTCAGTCTTCCACATCTGTCTGCCTAGGAACTGATGAGTAATCAATGGTAGTTGGCAATATAATTTGATCTCCACTTAGTTTCTTTCCTGTGCCAGATCTACATGTTAATCTTTTCAGAAATGAAAATACTGTTGCTAGGCTGGTGTAAACTTTAAATAACTGAAACTGAGTGATGGTCATGGTGGGAATCAAAGCCTGCCCCTCCGCTGCCTGCCCAGTGGAGGCTCCAAGCTGCCAGTCTCTTCCTCAAGCTCCACGTGTTCAGCTCCACCCCTGCTCCTTTAGAGCTTGGCATGTGCTCTGTCATGGCCAGCAATGCCATGTGCAGCTGCCATGGCCAGTGTTAGTTTAATTTTAGGTAAGTGAAACTGAAGATTTTTATATGGGTAGTTTCATATATTTTCCTAAGGTTCAACAAATCATTTTAGAATGTCTTATACAACAGCACTGCTGCAGCTCAGTAAATGAAATGGACAACAATCTTCCCTGGCAGAGTTTACATTCTAAAAGGATTTGGAGAATTATCTTTCCAAGGATATTTCTACTTCAGACATATAATGACACTCCAAAGGTGAAAACACAGGCATTCGGGCCCGGGATTTAGCTCAGTGGTTCCGCCGCCTGCCTCGCAAGCGCAAGGTCCTGAGTTTGATCTCTGGTACCAAAAAAAAAAAAAAAAAGAAAAAGAAGAAGAAGAAAACACAGGCATTTACCAGCCAGGGAAGAAAGTGTTGTTTTTACAGCAAACTTCTGATGTCGCTGACATCACACTGCTTTTTCTCAAACCCATCTGTGTTCTGATTTCCTCTGCAGTTGTTTTTTACTTCATCTGGAGCTGGTGGAACAGCTTCTAGAAGCTATTGATGATTCAGTTTTGAAATACATTCTCTGGGTTCTAGAGTGGCCCCAGCATGTCTAATCATAGTTGCTTTTCACAGGAAGGAAGACTGAGATGAAATCTGTCATGTTATACATAAAATAGGGGACATCAAGCCCTACCTTCTGGTCTCACTCATGAATCATGTAATTTGTTGAGGCTATGACTTCATACCCTGCTAGGGTGTGTATATCCCTGTGATTATGCACTTCTTCCAACAAAGTAAGAGGTCAGTCAGTAAAAGTATTTATTGAGCCAGATTCTTCTCTGCTTCTGAGTCACTTTCTGGTAGAGTAAAGGTTCTGATAGAGAAGTGTTAACTGTTTCATGTCATAAGAACTAATGTATAACTGGGTAGCTCCCTAGATTTATGCTAATTCTTGATATTTTAGATAATGAGATATACAGTGAGATGAAATTTGAGAAAAAGATTTAAGAATGAAAATCATATCTATGTTGGCCCATCCCTGAAGAGTTGTTTTACTTTTATTTTTATTTTTTTTCTTAGTGAAGACCTTTTAATTTTCACAGAGCCATCTACTTTTAATTTAAGCAACATTTAAAAACAACTCATTTCAACTATCTCCTGTACAAAATATTTTTGTCATGGCTGCCCAGACTAAATACACCCCACAGTATCTCTGGCAAAAGAATAAAACAGCTACCGGGTCAAGTTCCTGTTGAAGAGTTAATTAACTTCTCATTCTAGCACTGAACAATTTCAATGCGGTTATGAGACTTGGGAGAACTATTAGATTACAAAGAAAAGGTTTCTAAGTATTTTTAAGTTCATTTTCTTTTTTAATTATAGGAATGTCTTTACTCTCATCTAGCCAGTGTTGAGCTGATCAACAAACATCTAGCTAAACATCAATCTTAAAAGTCAATCTGGTGATCTTACTCAATAAGAACTTTAAGGTATTTATGTTTTATGGATGATTTTGACTTAAATATAATTATAATGTGCAAAAAGATTATCTGGCTGACAGTACTGTCAGTGCCCAACTTTTGTTTACTTTTATATGACCTGATGCATGGAAACTCAAGTTTTTAAATATTTAGTTGACTTAATTGCAAGGGAATTCAATTGACACCAAAAAATTTCCCAAAATGATTCCCTGGCTATCCTCATACTTCACACCCTTTCAATCAACAGAACATTAAGTGATAATAATGCTCAAAACTAAGTAGTAAGTGAATGGACTAAGATGCTTTTTGAAGTCACTAGATGACCTGCTAGAATAAATTCTGTCCCTGGGTTGGAGTTGTTTTAATAACATATATAGCTAAGAGGTTTACAAATTATGTTTGATGACATGTGGAACTCTGACATCAACTTCAGTCCTTTGGAAGATAGCCAGAAAATAAGGAGCCTCAGAGAACACAAGAAATAAGTGTTTAAAAACACTAGCACAAACACATGTCCTTTACTACCTCAGAAGAGTGTCAGTGTGCCATTTAGTGCTTGTTTAACTTTTATTTATTTGGAAACCTTTATTAATTGTGGTGCTGTGTGATCCTTCCTCCCCAACGTTTTGTCTTCAGCAACCCAGAAAGTGTGTGTGGAAAAGTCAATGGAGGAGATAAACTGTGAGCATAGGATGGCTCATCAAGAGAAGGGGAAAAGTTACACAATACTGAGATTATTAGAGCACGTATGGTTTTAATCAACTTTTGTCAGGGTAAGCTGACATCAAGGGAGAAAGGTGAAAGGTTGTACAGTACATAGTACAGTAAGGTATGGTCTTTTTTTTGTTTTTACTGGAGACCAAACTCAGGACCTTGCACTTGCCAGGCAGGCAGTGTATAGTCTTAATAACCAAAGAGTAAATTATATTCAGTGGCTTCTATGGAAGAAGCTGGGGAGGTATATAATGTATCTATTTCTAAACATGGTCAAAATGAACCAAGTTTTGACATGTGGAAATGGGAAGTTCTGTAGTGCTTCTGTACTTAAAATAGCACATTCTGCCTTGAGCAGTGACACAGATTTGGGCTTATAGTTGATTTTGAAAATGGTTTATAATAATTAGTAGTATCTGTTAAGCAGCTACTATACCAGCTCTGTCCTAGGTGCTTTCACCAGTCAGTATCCTGGTGAAGACTTTGGAGACAGACTTGTAGTCCCATTCCACTTTGACTTGTGTGACCTTGAACCAATGATATCACTGCTCTGATACCATCCTTACCAACCAAATAGGAGCCAATAATATAGGATAGGGTCATTGCAAGGACTCAGTGAAGGAAGTACATCGCACAATGCATGGCATATAATAAGTATTCAATAAATATTAGACATTGTTTTTTGAAACAGGGTCTCCCTATGTAGTTCAGGCTGGCTTGAACTCACTAAGTAGCCCAGGCTGGTCTTGAACTGACAGTTATCCTCCTGCCTCAGCCTCCTGAGTGCTGGGATCATAGGCATGCACCACCATGCCCAGTCTAGACATTGTTATAATTCTTTTTATCATTGTTCTCATCTTACTGATTATTTTGAAAATGTTATCTCCAGTTCTTACGATAAGGAAATCGAAGCAGAGAATATAAATAATATTTCTAGTGTCAAATAGCTGATAAATGATGTTTCTGGGATTTGAATTTTGTTTTCTCTGCAAAAGCCTAATGCTTTACATTTCCATTATTCTGCCTTCTTGGTGTGTAATTATAATTCAGTTTTTTTGAGACTTAATAAAATCTACTGGCTGGGGTTTAGGTCTGTGGTAGAACACTTGCCCAGAGGCCTAGAGTTACTGGGTTTGATTCCCTAGCACCAGAGAGAAAAAAAGAGACAGAGACAGAGAAGAAAAAAGAGAAGATAAAACCTGTGACAAGAAAGGACAGAGGATGTGGGAAATGTTACTAGCCACTTCTCTTTTCTACTGTGGCCCCAAGTTATTTCATTACAGAAAAAAAAGTTCTAGTAATAGTACAAAAATAAGCTACTTTTACTTAACAGTATAAATTAATTATGTAATGTTTAATTATGTTTCTTGATTTATTAAAATCTTCTAGGTAATCCATATTTCTATACCGAACTGTTTATTAGATACCTAAATATATTTTCCGCATCAGTGTTGTTTTGTTTTTGTTTGTTTGTTTTTTTGAGAGATAGGGTCTTTCTTTGTAGTT